>NC_136487.1:28780482-28790482 GCF_053919585.1 Euprymna scolopes | reverse complement strand
TACGTATATAAAAAGAATTATAAATAGATGTATAGCTGCAAATAGCATATATATACATATATAAAACATATATATATATATATATATATATATATATATATATATATAGCATACATATATATGACATACATATACAAATATAAATAATATATATATATATATGTGCTTGAGAAATGTTAGATACTTTATATATATATATATATATATATATCTATATATATATGCATATGCACCTAGCAATTTCTGATAATTTAATGCTTGTCAGTCTTCCATAATAAGAAACGAAAAATGCCTGACAGGGAAAGCAATTTAAATCTTCACGTTGGTTCTAGAATGAAATGTCAGTCAAACAGCTGACATTGCTACAAGACTCCTACTGTTTGAGGAACAAGCCTTCACATGCAGAGAATAAGACGAAGCCGACACTGACTGATGCCAAATTGGTTTAATCACCTTCCTTTAGACTTGCACAAAAGAAAATAGCTCCAATTACATAAAAAAAACACAACAAAAATGTTTACATAAAAGAATACACACTGTATAGTGAGGCTAGATTTAAAATTTGCTTATTAATATACAAAAAATTATAACGAAATTGTAATATATAGTAAAGACGTGTGTTCTCGTTCTTAAAGTAAAAGGCTAAAGCCGGAATTATTTGCCTTGAATGCAAGTTATTTTTTAGTTTTACCTTGCATAGGGGTCGTTTTTGTTTTTGTTGTGATCATAAATATAGATGATCAAAAGGCACAACTGGTTTCGTCTCTACATAGAAAAACGCAGTGTTTAGTTTGTGTGTTCATTCTATTGAGACACTGGCGCCACATAAAATAATCGAGAAGGGTCAAGGAGGATGGCAAAACCGAGGAGAGTAAACAAACCAGATCTGTACTGGATGAGTGCTTAGAGGACGGATCTTGGGGAGGTTTGTTGCCACTCAAATTCCAGTGAAGACTTATGGTCATTGCGATAATGCAAATTCATTTGCAAAGGTTATTATAAAAGGTGGAGAGTACTGGAAATCGGGAGTGGGAGACTTGTTGTGACCCAGACTTTAGTAAACACCACCGGTTATTGTCTGAGTAATCTCTGATGCTGACCTGTGTGAGAATTCGTAGTGAGTGCAAACAATAATAATAATAGTAATAATAATAATAATAATAATAATAATAATAATAATAAGAAGAAGAAGAAGAAGAAGAAGAAGAAGAACTGACTTCTGGAGTACGGTGATGTTGCATCTGATTCCCAAGGAGTTCAGCTTTTTCATTATTATTATTATTATTATTATTATTATTATTATTGGCTCACATGGAGCTTTCACACAAGTCAACAAACGGTCTGATTCGAAACCTGTGGTGTTCTCTGGAAGCTGAGTGACAACAAGTCTCCCTAGACCCCCAGCTCTCTCCACCTCCTTTGATAGCATTTGCAAATGAATTTGCATCATCGCAACAGCCGCTTACCATTGATTTCTCGCTGATAGTGGCCATTGGTTTATTCTGGAATTTGAGTGGCTCTCAGCCTCTCCAAGGTCCTAGTTCTCTTTGCGCTTGTCCAGCCGAGGTCTGGTTGGCGCTTGCTCCTCGGTCTTTCAGTCCTTATTGACCCTTCTCGGCCTTTTGGTATCCCTTTTTTATTGGGGGGGAACAGTGATGAAAATATGTGGAGGATTATTATTATTATTATTATTATTATTATTATTATTGGTTTTTCACTAGATTTTGAGTGGATATAGCCCTCCCGAAGATTGCGGTCCTCTTCCCACTCATCCAGTTGAGATCAGGTTAGTGCTTTTTCCTCGGTCTTTCAATCCTCCTTGATCCTTTTTGGCTATTTGGTGTGGTGCCTGCTGATGCAGACGCTTGGGGGAGGGGGGAGTTACAAGTATAAAGTTTCAGTTTTCTTTGTTTCATATGTTTCTCTATTTTTTTTTCTTTTACTTCTGTTTTTTATTTACTCACTAGGAGTAGTCACACAGCACACAGGCCATCATCAAAAATTTCTCTTTGAGAACAACTCGTGGCATTCTCTGGAGTCTGAGTAACAAGAAGTCACTCCAGATTTCCAGTACTCTCCACCTCTTTCAATAAGCATTGCAGATGGATTTGCGTTATCGTAACAGCGGCTTACCATTGATTTTTCATTCACGGCGACCATTGGTCTTCACTGGAATTTGGATGGCAACAATCTTCCCTAAGGTTCCAGTCCATTTTTTCACTACTCCAGCGGAGGTCTGACTAGTGCTTTCTCTCTTTGGTCTTTCCATCCTCCTTGACCCTCCTCGCTTTGTCATGTGGTGTCAGTTTTTGGCGACACACACGCACGAAGAAAAATCCAGTTTTCATGATTCCATGTGATGCTCCTTTGTGTTTTACGTCTGTAGCATTTTCTGCATGTCCGGTTTGTGTCTGTAGTTCATGTGTATTTAATCTCCGCATTCAAGGATTTTCCTTAATATTTCAGCATTTTTCATTACTGCTATCCTTTGTACCTTATTAGCCATCCCTCTGATTTCGATCTCTTCCATTCTGTTTTCAAAGTTTTTCAGTATTGTTCCTAATGCTCCTACTATTAATGGGGTTATCCTGACTTTTTTCATCTTCCATATTCCTTTGAGCTCTCTGGTGAGTTCAGTGTATTTGCTCCGCTTCTCTGCCTCCTTAATCTTCATTCTGTGGTTTACTGGGACAGCAAAATCTACAATCTGACAGGTCTTTTCCTTCTAGTTAACTAGTATGACATCCAGTTGTCTTGCTTGGAGGGGTTTATCCGTTTGTATATTCATGTCCCATAGGAGTTTGTGACTTTCATTTTCAAGTACTGCTGCTGGTTTGTGCTTGTACCATTTATCTGAGCGTTCAAGATTCAGTTGTCTGCATAATTCCCAGTGTACTGCTTTCCCCCACTTGATCGTGTTTATTCTTATATTCTTTGTGGGCTAGTTTGCTGTATTCATTTATTATGTGGTTTATTATTTGCCTGTAGAGTCAGCATTTGTTGTTTTCTTGTGTCTTGTCAATCCTTGCTTTTATGTGGTTGTTTCTAATCGCACCATCTTGTGCGGCTTTCATTAGGGATTAAGTTTCTCTATTTAGGTTTCCTTTTTGTAGCTATGTCCAAATGTTTCGTTGGTCTCATCTTTTGTCATCTTTATGAATCGTTCATGTAGTTGTTTCTCTTCCTATTTTTCTTTTCTCGTTTTATCCCTTGTTTCTTCTGTTTCTCTTGGTTTTTTTTTCAGTGTCTTTTGCTGCAGTAATTATTCACACAGTTACAGTAAATCATCTGTGTAGATTTCCTAACAACTAGTTGTATGGCGGAACCTCATACGTTGAAATCAACGGAAGAGTATTATATATATATATATATATATATATATATATATATATATATATATATAAGCCTGAAGAGTCCTAAAGTGGATGAAACGCGGAATATTAAGTGTAGCTTAATCGCCATATATATTTTATAACTTACTATATATATATATATATATATATATATATATATATATATATATATATATATATGAATAAAATAAAGCAAGATATAAATGATGCTTTAGACGTTATGTGAATAAAAAGGAAAAACCTAAAAGAGTAAAAACAAAATTAAATCAACGTTTCGTCCCCATTTCAAGGGACATCTTCAGGATTTCTAGGCGAGGATGTACAGGAAGACGGTCATATCACATGCGAAAGAGGAGAAGTTTAGTTCTCTTTCTGTTCTGGAGAGAAAAAATTTCATGATTAAAAGAGAATTTATATCAAGTGTGTGGAGGGGGGTCGGGTTATATACATATATGCATTTTTTTTTTTTTTTTTTATCATCATCATCAACCAGGATCTAAGTTAATGTTTTGTTCATTTATTATTATATTACCTATGATTGGGGCTACATTATAAAATCCTTTTCTTTGTTTGATGGTGCTAATGTTTGAAATTAAAGCAGATTCAATAAGTCTCCGTTTTGCTCTATCTGGGATGGATTTTAAGATTTTTGCACGTCCAAAGCCGAAAGAGTGGCCATGTTCGACACAGTGGGAAAAGAGTGCATTTAAGGGATTGGCATTTCTTATGTCCCTTTTATGTTCGCTTAGTCTGATTTCCAAATTTCGCTGTGTCTCACCTATGTATGATTTTTTGCAATCATTACATGGGATGGAGTAAATACCGGCTTTGGATGTGGAGATTTCAACGGAATGCTTGCTAGTTTTTAAAGTTCGCTTTATAGTTAAGGAAGTGGTTTGTACTGTTTGTATGCCTAGATTATTAAGAGTATTGCAAATTGTGTCGTTGTTAGTGTGGGTAGGTATAAGAAGATGTCTATTTAGTAGTGGTGTATCTGGTGTGTTCTGCTTTTGTTTGTCTATGTTCGAGTATATTTTGATGGCTTTTTTCTTTGTTTTAGAGATAAGGTAAGTTGGGTATTGTAAAAGTTTTAGTGATTCGGTGATATGTGTGATTTCATTTTCGAGATATTGAGGGCTGCAGATTCTAAGGGCACGTAAGAAAAAACCGATGATCATGCCTGTTTTTATTTTATCACTGTGGTGCGAATAATAGTGTATATAATCATTTTTGTGTGTACTTTTTCGATGTACTTTAAACATAAGATCGTTTTCAAATCTTATGATAAGTACATCAAGAAAGGGTAGGGAGTTGTTATGTTCGGATTCATATGTGAATTTTATGGAGGGTTCGACTGAGTTGAGTTTATTTTTTAATTCTTCTATGTGTGTATTTGTGGGGAGAAAAATGAGGATATCGTCAATGTATCGAAAATAAGTTGTGTTTGCAGGTATTCTAAATTTAAAAGAGCTAGTTTCTAAGAATTCTAAGAATAAGCAAGCGAGTACCCCACTGAGGGGGTTTCCCATGGGGAGTCCGAATTTTTGTTTATAAAAATAGTTATTAAATTGGAAGTGGGTAATGTTTGTGATAAGTTTTTCTAGAGGATTGTATCAAGGAGAAGGTTATACCAACATGCATACCCAAACACTTTAAATTTTCGGACCACATTTTCCCGAAGCACATTGAAAATTACCTATCATCATCTACAACCTTTTTAAAAAACCAAAGCTCTCACCTCTTTTGAGAAGCTAGAATATTAATTACCAATCTTCAACAGAAACACAAAATACTACCCAGCTCAATCAAAAATATTAACAAATCTATAAAAAAATATAACATTCGCCACTCTCTTAAACTGAAAAATAAGCTTTCTCAACTAATCAAAAATAGCAAATGGAAAACCCTCGGACGACCAGACCTAATTCAAAACCTCACCTCAAAACCTCTCTCAGATATCGAAACTGAATCCCTCAGTTTTGGCTTAAAATTCGCCACCGGCATACATCCAAACACCACTACTAATATAACTCTAAAAAACTACAGGCATGACGATTCCGACTTTACTAAAGGTTTCATACAAGGAATCACTTCAATAACGACTACCCAACCTCAGGAATCAACATTACCGAAAAGATACACAGATACTTTAAAACATCTAGCAAAAAATAAAGACATTATAATCTCACAGGCAGACAAAGGCGGCGGCATAGTGATTATGGACAGAAATACATACGTAGAAAAAATGCACACACTACTATCCGACACAGATACATATGCTCCCACAAACTTAAATTCCATACAAAAAGATATTGAAACCTTCAACAAATCCTTAAAAAAAACTTATAAAAAATGATAAAATATGGGCATCTTATATCGAATATCACCCAATTATCCCCACATTATATGGCCTCCCCAAAACTCATAAACAAAATATCCCCATGCGACCCATAATTTCGAACATCGGAAGTGTCACAAAGAAGGTAGCACGAGCCATCTCCCAAATTTTAACCCCACTAATGGGCACCATTAGCACTGCTCATATTAAAAATTCTGGAGACCTACTAAATAGAATAAAAAACATCAATATACAAAATAAAACAATGCATAGTTTGGACATAGTCTCTCTATACACCAATGTCCCAATTAAAAAATGTCTTACGTTACTTCTAAAACATCTAAACAAAATTAAAATTATTCTACCTTTCTCCCCGAAAACATTAATAGAAATAATCAAACTTATCACAAACATTACCCACTTCCAATTTAATAACTATTTTTATAAACAAAAATTCGGACTCCCCATGGGAAACCCCCTCAGTGGGGTACTCGCTTGCTTATTCTTAGAATTCTTAGAAACTAGCTCTTTTAAATTTAGAATACCTGCAAACACAACTTATTTTCGATACATTGACGATATCCTCATTTTTCTCCCCGCAAATACACACATAGAAGAATTAAAAAATAAACTCAACTCAGTCGAACCCTCCATAAAATTCACATATGAATCCGAACATAACAACTCCTTACCCTTTCTTGATGTACTTATCATAAGATTTGAAAACGATCTTATGTTTAAAGTACATCGAAAAAGTACACACAAAAATGATTATATACACTATTATTCGCACCACAGTGATAAAATAAAAACAGGCATGATCATCGGTTTTTTCTTACGTGCCCTTAGAATCTGCAGCCCTCAATATCTCGAAAATGAAATCACACATATCACCGAATCACTAAAACTTTTACAATACCCAACTCACCTTATCTCTAAAACAAAGAAAAAAGCCATCAAAATATACTCGAACATAGACAAACAAAAGCAGAACACACCAGATACACCACTACTAAATAGACATCTTCTTATACCTACCCACACTAACAACAACACAATTTGCAATACTCTTAATAATCTAGGCATACAAACAGTACAAACCACTTCCTTAACTATAAAGCGAACTTTAAAAACTAGCAAGCATTCCGTTGAAATCTCCACATCCAAAGCCGGTATTTACTCCATCCCATGTAATGACTGCAAAAAATCATACATAGGTGAGACACAGCGAAATTTGGAAATCAGACTAAGCGAACATAAAAGGGACATAAGAAATGCCAATCCCTTAAATGCACTCTTTTCCCACTGTGTCGAACATGGCCACTCTTTCGGCTTTGGACGTGCAAAAATCTTAAAATCCATCCCAGATAGAGCAAAACGGAGACTTATTGAATCTGCTTTAATTTCAAACATTAGCACCATCAAACAAAGAAAAGGATTTTATAATGTAGCCCAATCATAGGTAATATAATAATAAATGAACAAAACATTAACTTAGATCCTGGTTGATGATGATGATAAAAAAAAAAAAAAAAATGCATATATGTATATAACCCGACCCCCCTCCACACACTTGATATAAATTCTCTTTTCATCATGAAATTTTTTCTCTCCAGAACAGAAAGAGAACTAAACTTCTCCTCTTTCGCATGTGATATGACCGTCTTCCTGTACATCCTCGCCTAGAAATCCTGAAGATGTCCCTTGAAATGGGGACGAAACGTTGATTTAATTTTGTTTTTACTCTTTTAGGTTTTTCCTTTTTATTCACACATATATATATATATATATATATATATATATATATATATATATATATATATATATATATATATATATATATATGCTTCAGAATAGTGTAATGCAATATATCTACTTGTATGGAAATCCAGTGATTATTGGTCTTACAAGTTACTATTGGCTATAATATTCTATAAAGACAATCCCAGCTAAATAAAAAAAGTTGCTCAATATGCCAGATAGAGCAAATAAATCATAAATTAGTAATTTAAATTCTATGATGTGAAATAGTTAAGTTTCAAATCTAGAATCTTTATTATATGCAAGACAAAGAATACAATTCAAAAAGTATATCTCCTTAACCTATAGGTTTTCGATGTCTATCATCTCCTCAAAGGAAAAGATATTAGTAAATATTATAATGATTTATACCTAATTTGCTAAATACAATAAACATAGAAAATCATAATTAAAAGTTTTTTTAAATTTTTAAAACATAGAGCAAGGGAAATTATATATTTGTTCAAAATGAAAAGGATCTTGAATTTTGTATCCAACTTGTACGGTAAAATCCGAAGTGACCTCTTTGGTAGCAGTGAGGTAATGGAGTCCAATCCGTATTTTGAATCTTCAACGGCTCGGCACATGGTAAGAATCCGAAGTGACAGTCTTATGAAGCTTAACCATTGCACGTCATAGAATTTAAATGACTAATTTATATATATATATATATATATATATATATATATATATATATATATATTTGGCAAGGTGATTGATAATTTATGATTCCAAATTAAAAATTAAAAATTAAAAATTCGTTTCATAAGAAGGAGCACAACAAAGCCCATAAATTGTACGCTCCTTCTTATGAAACGGATTTTTAATTTTGAATTTTTAATTTTAATTTTGAATTATAAATTATGAATCACCTTACCAAATATAAAAGTAGCTCTAGGATATTTGCCTATTGAGCTTTGATAAATCGGCTTTACAACGAGCATTATTCTTTTCCTGTATTTTAATTAGTATTGTTACTATAACATTAAAATACACTCTGCTCTAACCCCCTTTAAATATATATATATATATATATATATATATATATGAGGAGGATGTTGTAGTTTGCTTGAAGCATTGTGCACAGTGTGAATGTTTGGTTTGAAGTCAATGACAATGCAATTTTGTAGAAAAACATCGTTGGGTTCAGGACAAAGTAGGTAAAAAGAAAAGAATATGTGCAATCGCTCGGTGGGTGTGTTTACGTCAGAAGCTGGAAATCGGAGATAGCAGTTTCATAGTCAGAATAGGTTCACATGCTTGAATGATGATCAAAGAATATCTCACACTCTATTGTCAATGAAATCGATGAACTCGCCCAGTTTTCAATCGGCATTTGGGGTAATAAAACTTCTCAGATGCACTTGCGGTTTAGGCTGTATATAGTGTTCACTTTTGTCAACATCGCCTGTCCTTCTTTTATCAGATTATTTCGATTATTGATTATCGATACTTCTCAAAGCCATTCCGATACAAAACCTATCTAAGAGCACCGCCAGGCACATAATGTACCTTTGTGTGAAATTTCAGAAAAATCGAACCAGTCATTTTTGGATCCACAGGGAACGAACTTACACACAAACACACACAGAGACACATAAGAATTTCTTTATATAAAAGCAGAGATCTGTTTATATATATATATATATATATATATATATATATATATATATATATATAAGCAAATGTAAAAATGACCCAGACAAGAGGACGTTAAAAGGCGCCAAAAATATAGGGCAAAAAAAGAGGTCAACTGAAAGGTACAGGTTATTACTTAAGAAAATATCAACAGAGATTATTAAAAGACACTAAAAAAATAAGGGGAGATGATGGCCGGTATCTGCAAATTCCGGATAAAGCAAGTAAGTATGTAAGTAAATGCATATAGTAAAATATAAGTAAATGTAAGTAAATATATACAGGATATGAAAGTGTAGGTAGAATAATATAGTTGATAGATGGGAATATTTAAACACAAAAACGGAAATTGCAGATAAAAAAACCGGCCAAACAAAGAAGAAATAAAGAATTAAAATAAAGGATTATTAAGTTAAATTATTACGAAAGTATGTTGAAAATTCGATAATGTTAAAGAAAATTATATATATCTGAAAAGTTAAAGTAATTGCTATGTAATTTCAAAATTACCATAATTAAATTCGGACTTATGTTTACAGAAAGAGATCAGTTCATTTTTAGAATGTATTATATTGTTACTTTGAGGGGAAGTAATTATAGTTTCGGTTGTGCAGAGGCGACATGACCTAGAGCCTGGAGTATAAGACTTAACTGTTTTTATGATAGTCCATTTGATTGAGAAGGGGGTATTATTAGAATCAGGTTTTTTAATTCAAGTGGTTTCAAAGTCCCACGTAAATAGCAGGTATCTTTGCTTGTATATATATATATATATATATATATATATATATATATATATATATATATTCATTATACAGATTATCTGTTGCATAGCCACTTACATGCGAGATTAATAATAATCAGAATATAT
>NC_136487.1:28730482-28775482 GCF_053919585.1 Euprymna scolopes | reverse complement strand
GGCTTGAATTACATTTTTCGAGGAGTAATAAGCTTCGAAAGATAGCGGGTGGAATTATTCAATAGTTTTCACAAAATTTCTGACACTGCTACTGCAAGGGAAAGATTCAGGAAGCCTCAGCAGCCACACCTGACGTGACTTTTAACTGCAGCCGCTGTGGCCGAACCTGCTTGTCTCGCATCGGGTTTGTCAGCCACAAGCGTGCCTGCAGTCGACGTGAAAAACCCCCTTCATAGAATCTTCGTTTGCGAAGTACTGCCAAGATATATATATATATATATATATATATATATATATATATATATATATATATATATATATATATATGTACCTCCCCGACGTAACTACCTCCGACAAACCCGACAAGCTACTAAGTCCCTTTGCAGTAGAGATTCCTAGGTGCAAGAAAGCCTTTTACTCCAATAGTTTCTTCCCCAGAACTGCGGGTTTTTGGAACTCCCTTCCGGGATTCTGCTTTCCCAACTGTACTGATATACAGAAGTTCAAGTGTAATGTGAACAAACATCTTTCTATTCATCTCCCTTCATAATGACCCTGCTAATTAAGTCCCTGATAGTAGCCCCCTGCTTCAAAGTGGCACTGTGCCTTGTTTCGGGTGAAAATTGAATATATATATATATATATATATATATATATATATATATATATATATATATATATATATATATATATATATATATATATATATATATATATATATATATATCAAATAGAACACGTATATAAAATACGTTTTGAAGCCATCCAACGCAAAAAAGAATAAACAATTTAAAATAATGTTTAGCTATATATTTCGGCGAAGAAATTTGCGTTTGTCAAGATTCGTTTATTTTTTCCTTCTTACGATTCATAATCGTACTTGTAGGTGAGACACCTCTATTTAGTCGTTGTTTAACAGATTCGGCTTTTTTTTTTAAGACCAGGAATGCACATGGCGTGTGCTAAACGAATAATTGGTTTATTATTTTTTGCGTTGGATAGATATATTAATAAGCATTATTTTTAAATTGTTTATTATTTGTTGCATTGGATGGCTTCGAAACGTATTTTATATACGCATTTATTTGATTTCCTATTTACCAACGCTCTCAAACAGAAAAACAACCAATTATTCCTTTAGCACACACCATGTGCATTCCTGGACTATATAAAAGAAAAAACGTTGAACAACAACCAGTGGCGGCTCGTGCCTGAGATGAGTGGGGGTGCTGCTTCAAAAATTTTACGTATTTTTTTAATATCGTGTAAAGGAATTCGAATATATAAATAAATATTTAATCAAATAATAAAAAAACATTCAAATAAATATTCAAATATATAACAAAGACAAATAATAAATCAGAAATGGATAATACGCAAAAACGTTTTTATTAAAAAGATTTTTTTTAAATTATGTACACTTTACAGAATAAAAATAATATATATATTTATTCCTTTTAAACTTTTCAGATTAAATAAAAGTTTGCGTTTTTTTTTTGCAAACAAACGAAAAACATTTTTAAAAATAACTTATTTTTTATAAAAACAAAAAAGAATAACTTTGAAATTTATCTGCCTCCCTACGAGTGTTAATTTAGGAGTTTACTATTTGAAAATAGCGTTTTATTTAATAACAGTTTTATTTACAAAATTTATTTTTAAAGATGTATTTATAACAAAACGTATTTGTAAATAAAATGCAAAATAAAAAAGTTTACATTTTTATATAGTGAGCAAACAAACAAAAATATTTAAAGATACAAAATTTTTTTTACAAATCTTTTAATAACTTGCTTTTTATATAAAATGAACAAATTTGGCTATTTACTGACCTTCCCATGCCGGTAAAGATCGACATAAAGTGGATAGTTATTATAAGAAAATAGGATGTCATATATAAGCATTATAAAACATCGAATTTTAATGTAGCTTTCTTCCCCAAAAAACAAAAAATTAAAATTGTCTCAGTCCAGAAGGAGTTCTCATTACTTTTTTTTAATGCGTATTATCTGACCCATCTACTAACAAATTCAATGTAAAGTTTAAAAATGCATAATTATTAAAAAAAACTGTGTTTTTTTTTACTTACAAACACATTTTAATTAAAAAGTCTTGTGTAAAAAATCCATTTTTCAAAGTGTAAAACTTCTAACATTGTCCTTGTCGGAGGCAAATAAATGCTAATTTTTTTTATATCTAAAACATACACGCTAAAAAGATTTCTAACTAAAATATATTTTCAACATAAACTGTTTCTTCGCTTTTTTGCTTCTAGGAAAAAATGTAAACAGTTGTTTTTGTAAAGTTTAGTTGTTGCAAAATAAATAGCATTTAAAACTACTTTAAAGAAACAAACAAAAAGGCAGGTAGATGGAAAAGTAACTTTATTTTTATGGTAAAATTTATTTATTGTATATTTGGTTTTTACTCTTGGCCGCGTGTTAGCTTCACTGCTAAATTCCCGAATACTTTTAATAAATAAAAATAAACAGTTTCTGCATATTATATATTTCCGTCTGCTACCGACTTAAATCCCAACGCTAAAAGTTTGCGTATTTTAAACAAAAATAGCACAATATTTTATGTACAAGAACACGTTATGTGCAGATTTTAATAATAATTTTAAAAAATATAAGTAAACCTCCTTTTTTTTTTTTTTTTTTTTTCAATAACAATGTTATCATATTTATACAGGCGCACACTCTAAGCAAACAACGAATTTCACGACACGGAACTGCGCCGAGCGACAGTTCTTCCAGCAGCTTTCATCGGCAGCCTAAAGCGTCTAATCCGCGCATGCGTACAAGAGAATTTCATTAAGAAAGTGTAACTGTGAATTTAACAGCTCCAAGCAAGTTTTATTTTTGTTATTATATGAATTTGGAGATACCGACATTAAAGTTAATGATTTTATAATGTACACATAGAAAAAAAAAATAATAATAATAATAAACAAACAAACGTATTATTTTTAATTTTATCATTAATATTGTGTAGAAATAACTTGGGGGTGCTGCAGTTCCACAGTTCCATGCACGAGCCGCCACTGACAACAACTAAACGGACGTGTCCCACCTAAAAGTACCATTGTGGGGCGTAAAAAGAAGAAAAGAGAACGAATCTTGACAAGAGCAAGGTTCTTCGCCGAAATATATCGATAAACTATTTTTAAATTGTTTAATATTTTTTTCTGGAATGGCTTCAGAAATCGGATACCATTTGTTGTTGCAAAGGAGAAAACACTATCGAAAAATGTTAGCCTTAAGAAATAATGAAAAACAAGAAGTGTAGCTAAACTGCACTAATAAAAACCCCAGAAGTAAATACAGATGTACAGTAAAGTTTCGAAAATATGGCAGAAATACAAATCTTCCATATATATATATAAATGGTAGTAAAAACCTGAAGAAAGTGCTCAATACTATTGCAGAGCGAATATATATATTTTTTTATTACCGTTTTATCTGCTTAGTTACACATGTTTCGGTTACTGAATCGTATCAACGACCGAGTAACTTCATCAGACTTTACAAAAACCTGTTCTGTAAAGTAAATTTCTGACGAGGACGCATCACAGAACGTCTGAAACGCACGTAAAAACGATTTCAATGACGTAAAAACATTATTACAATGATCCAAACATAATTCTCAATGAAAATCCAAGCCACGGAATAATAAAATAATGTTAAAAAATACACATTGTTGGTGACTACTCCCTTATTTAAATATATATATATATATATATATATATATATATATATATATATATATATGCAACTAGAAAGAAAACTCCCATATAAAACACAAAAATTACGATTTGTTTTTTCTTGTGGCAGCCACTGCACCGACTTAGTTTAGCAGTTGTACCAAAACGTGTGAATAGTTATATACCAACGCCTTTACCACTATAAACAAATAATCTGTGTGGATTTCCGAACAATTTAGTTCTTGTGGCGAACGTCGTACATCGAAATAGGTGGGAGAGTCTTCTTTTATATACAATAACCCAAGTTTGCCCAGCTGGAAAACTTGAGTCCTTGTACCGGAAAAATATCCAGTAAATAAAACGTTGTTTAGTAAATCGTTATTTTTTTTTGCATTTTTTTTTTTTTTTTTTGCATTTCCATACACCCAACATGGATATAAATATCACTAAAACATCCACTGGGTCATAAGCTTCATTTCGGTACCTTACTTGTGTGGGTGGGTTGCCGGTAGGCTGAGATAAACCGCGTCACACACACACACACGCACACACACACACACACACAGTAAATCGAACTTACTAAGGGAGATAATAACTTCCGGTGAATGCAGGAAAAATATCCAGTAAATAAAACGTTGTTTAGTAAATCGATATTTTTTTTTTTTTTTTTTTTTTTTTTGCATTTCCATACACCAAACATAGATATAAATATCAGTAAAATATCTGCTGGGTCATAAGCTTCAGTACCTTACTTGCCTGGGTGGATTGCCTATAGGCTGAGATAAACCGCGTCGCCCGCCCCCTTCCACAGACAGCAGACAGACATTAGGAAAATTTATAATAAGATATATATATGTGTGTGTGTGTGTGTGTGTGTGTGTGTGTGTGTGTGTGTGTGTGTGTGTGTGTGTGGCGGGATGGCTGTTGAGGATAAATTCTCGTCAGCTGTGTACACATAAAAGATACGGGCACGCTCTGAGCTTTTTTACTCTTGGGGAACTTTCTGCCTAGCGGGAAAATAAACTTGATTTCAAAACTTCAGCAAATTGAACTTTTCGGCCAGGTTCCGTTTAGAAGTAGAAAACTTATCTAAAGCGTTCGGCTAAAGTTTATCTTGTCACGAAGTTGTAATACTTAAGCCTCAGAAAGTGATGCCTGTGTTGTGCAAACGTTTGTTACTATAATCCAGTGTTATGTAGATTTTTTTTTTTTTTTACATGGAGTTCACCACTTATCAAGGCCCAAGGGCCACTCGGGAATAAGGGTTATTGTGTGTACAGTAATCAATGTGATAGTGTAGTAATAGTATTGGAGAATTGATAAAGTGTCATTACTTAGGGGGGCGGTTCATCAGGAATTTGTTTGTGTTGGACTTGAAGACATCCAGGTTGAAGTCAGGAGGGAAACAGGCAAGCGGAACAGAGTTCCACAGGCGTGCAGTTCTAAGAAAGAAGTTTTGTTCATGGAATCTACGTTTTGATTTAGGCACAGATAAGGAGTGGGGAAAATTATTGACTGTAGTTTCAGCTAGTCGGGTGTTTTTTGAAAAAGATTGGTGAGGAGGGACCAGAGAATGTAGCTCAGACGAGCACCTGGAACTAACGATAGAACACAGATAGGCTCGCTACGTCTCTTCTGTGGGAGAGAGGTTGCAGGGAAGAGAAAAGGGCATCCCCCACTAAGCCACGAAGTCTATTTTGTACTCTGTCAAGGCAGGATAGACTGTTTTTAGCAGCTCCTGCCCAGATGTGGCATCAGTACTCCATCTTTGAACGTACTTGGCTTTTATATAGATAGAGAATTGCATCATTAGTGAGATATCTTCTGGAGCGGTAGAAGGATCCCACCATTTTCCCAGCGACTTTGGCCACAGACTTGTGTTCCATTTAAGATCAAGAGTAAAGGTCAAACCCAGAAGCTTATCAAAACATGGGGCCTCCCTAGACGAGAGCCATCCATTTCAATTGATGCCAGATGGGGATCAGAGCGTTTATGATGTAGAGATAGGAGCTTGGTCTTAGATGCATTAAAGGTAACCAGCCACCTCTTCCCCCACTGTACCACGCGCTAAAAAACAGAGGAGAGAGAATCAGAGAGAACATCATCATTTACGGCCTTTGATGTGTTGCCATAGATAGTCGTGTCATCAGCATAGATGTCAACGAAAGATTTTAGTATGTGTTTTGGGAAATCATTGATGTAGATCAGTATGGACCCCTGAGGGACTCCAGCATTAATACTGTGGACCTCTGATTTCTGTCCATCAACCACTACTCTTATGAGCCTATCATAAAGAAATGATTTAATGATCGAGAAAACATTTCCAGTTATACCATAGCTGGAAATCTTGTGAAGTAGGCCTTTATGCCAAACCTTATCGAAAGCCTTTGATATTTCAAGAGCAATTGCCCTAGAAATGAAGCCTTTGTCAAGAGATTCGCTAATCCTATGAGATATAACCGTTAGCACATCTGCTGTAGATCTAGCAGAACGGAAACCATATTGCGTGTCGCTAAGAAGGTTATTTCTGCTGAGGTCGTTGACTACTTCTCTATTTATTGTGGATTCCAGCAACTTACTCATGGCACACAGGAGACTTATAGGTCTGTACTGAGAGGGAGATGACTTATCACCTGAATTCTTAAATACAGGGCATACTAATGAGGTTTTCCAGGGTGTTGGGAAGCACTTCTCCTCAAGGCAACGCTTAAACAGTTTTGTAAGTATGGGGGCAATCCTGGTTGGAGATTTTTCAGCACTATATGGGGGCAAGTTCTGATGGTAATTTTTTTAACACTAATTGGAATACCGTCAGGACCAGTTGCTTTACTGGAGTCAAGGTTCTTGATTAGCTTGGCGACCTCATGCACAGATATTTGCATGTTGCATAGCGTGTTGGAATACGGAGAGTTGATGGCCTTCATCGCACTGGGTAGAATTTGCCGCAAAGTTCTTGGCAAATAGTTTGGCCTTGTCGGTTGCTGTCGAGATGACCTCTGGTCCATTGATAATGGTTGGGATAGAACGCACGTTTCTGTTCAGGATCCTATTTGCTATTTGCCAAAACTGGTGGGAACCAAGCCGCTGCTCAGCTACTTTGGATTTAACGGATTGAGCATATAGCTCTCTTGCATTTTTTATTACTCTTTTACAGTGGTTGCTGGCGGTCCTGAAAGCAGCTTTAGTTTCAGTGCATCTATTACGTTGGTAGCTATGGAAAAAGTGATTTCTGTGTGCGATGACAGCAGCACATTCTGGGGAGAACCATGGCTGGCTGTTAGGTTTTTGTTGGAATTTTTTGGATGGTATGAATTGGTCTATGCATACAAGTAAACATTCGGTCAGGTCTGATACTATAGAGGACACATCCTTATTAAACCTGGAATGCAGAGGTAGATCAGATATGAATGTACGGAAGCTATCCCATAGATATTGTCTTCGGATCTAAATTATGCAATGCACTCCTCTTGGGGACGCACTCTCTTAGTAGTAATAACTTATCTCCCTATGAAGGGATATTTTTTCAATCTTGCAAATATCCCCAAATACACTCCCTCATAGGGAATATCTCCTGTAAAATAGCGCAGATGCGCGTATATAAATGAACGCGAAGTGACGGGAACGGGAGGGAGGAAAAGTTTATAAAAGGAGAAAGAGAGCGATCGCGGGGGAGACGAGATAACGTCTGAGATCACATGAAAGATGTCACGGCTGTACTAATGAAGAAATAAAAATTGTTGTTTCAAAGAACAAGCTAGTCGGAGTTATTTCCTATTCTTTGTCTTGGTCTCTAGAAACTGCAGCCAACGTGTGTTGGTCCGCGGACAACGTTACACTCTCCCCGTGCCACCCTAAAAAGATATCTTTATTTTCTTATCTAAAGTGTGACATCGTCCAAATGAAGAAAAATTCCCCCTCCAAGATTATTTACTTACCTTCCCCTTGATTCTCTGACGTGTCGCTTATGCAAATATAATGCCTCCCCGTGGAGAGTGGCTCAGCAAATCCAAATTAGCTATATTCGCGTGACGATACGCTTCTCTCAATTCTCTGAATCGAGACAAATTCCTGCTAAATTTAAAACAATTTCAAAAACAAGTGATATGATTTTCTTTTACAAACGAATAACTGTTTATCAAGGCCAGCGTGCCACTTGAGGATAAAAGTTATTGAGTTTGACACTTACAGAGTGAAACACTGAGGAGATTAGTAACGATGGTTGTAACTGGTCAGAAATTGACTATTTAAAATGGCGGATCAACAAGATTTGTTGGCATTGGACTTGAAAACAGAAAAATATCTAGTCAGCATGGAAACAGACACATGGTATTGTGTTCCACAGACGGCTTGATCAAGGAAGTAAACTTTGCTCATGAAAATTCTGTTTAAGTTTAGATACGCAGAGAGATGAAAGTAAAATTTTAACAGTGGTTGTAGCTTGACAAGTTTTTGTTGTGAATATTTTACAAGTGGGATACATTAAGGCTCAGTCGAGCACGCAGCATGAAAATAGCAATAAAAATCAGACTGACTATATATATATATATATATATATATATATATATATATATATATATATATATATATATTGATTTAAAACGGTACCTTTATTATCAGGTTTGAAACCGACTGTATCGATGACTTATTTCATCTGAACTTTCTGAAAAGAAAAATATAAATAATACGCTACGCCCTTATTTTTGGAATTTTGTTTATAATAGAGAATTCTGTTGGAATCCTTTTTTCCAAAATATAACTAAGCACACACACACACACACACACACACATATAGAGATAGATAGATAGATACACACATACTATACACATGTACATACACACACGCATATATATATATATATATATATATATATATATATATATATATATATATATATATATATATATATATATATATAGTTCAATTCACAATTTGTGCAAACATATGTTCATTTTACTTTCTCATAAGAGTATAGGTTACAGTTCTGTTTCGTTAGCAATCTTCAACAAACAGTAAAAATATCTTATCATGTGACATGTGAAAGTTGTGTTTGAATATGTTTATTTTTCTCTCCATAGAATTGTAGAGTTTGCTACATTAAAAAATACAGCGATAGCATATTTTACTGTTTGTTGAAGATTGCTAACGAAACAGATCTGTAATATACACTCTCATGAGAAAATATAAGAATATGTGTTTTCAAAAATTGTGAAATCAATACATATATATATATATATATATATATATATATATATATATATATATATATATATATATATATATATATATTATCCATCCTACCCGAGAAACGTTCACAACAGCCGAACGAATCCATTTCAAATATTTAAGACCATTGAGAAAGCAAACACACATTCTGTTGGAAACTACTAAGCCGATCTGGCTGAAATCTTGTATGGACCTTTGTTATGATAAAGTGCAGCGGACTAAGTGTTATGATATCCGCTCGATTCACAGTTAGGGATTAACAGACATGATACTTAATGCAAAAATAAACACAAATTTTACCATATTGATTCATCAATTTGGCATAAATACCAATTCCAAGTGAACGGACTATAATTTTTGCTCCGTTTCGTATTACTTTATTATTTCAGATACGTTGACCATTGATATTTCAGAAATATTGATGTCGCAGTTATGTTTAAAGGCACGATGACAATGATCTTTAGAAATGAGTGCCCACTTCTAAAGAATTTGTCTCATCCGACAGAAGGAACAGAAATGTTTTTTCACATTGGACATAGCAAAAATTTTGAAATGAAATGCATTCGTAGTTTTTATTTTCTCCGAAAAATCAATTACCCTGATGAAGTAACCCATATAAGAATGAAACATAATTTTTACATATTAATTATACTTATATATATATATATATATATATATATATATATATATATATATATATATATATATATATATATATATATATATCAATCATATATATATATATATATATCAATTATATATAATATATATATATATATTATACAAATATAATTAATAATTAAACATTATGACAGCCCCTTTAAGAAATTCATTTATTATCGTTGAGCACTTTCAGTTGAATTAAAGTCGGTCAATTTAGCTCTTATGCATAGATCATCGTATAACGATTAGATCACTTTCTGACTGATGTAAATGAACATTTAAAATTAAAATGTTTAAATTCAACGCTATTTCACGCGGTTAATGGTAGCCGAATGGATACGGTCTCCGCTAATCGAGCCAGAGATGTCTCGTGTTGCGGGGTTCGAATCGTTCGGCTGGTGTTAATGTGACACCCTGCACTGAAGAATCCCGAAAGGATGAAACACTAGTGTCTGTAGGTATTTAATTATTATAGTAAAAAATAATTATATATATATATATATATATATATATATATATATATATAAATATATATTCACTCTTTCATCCAGCATGCTTTGAATAGATCCGTTACATCCATCATTTGAAAAAGAGATTATCCCGAAATATAATGGAAATTGTTACATAAATAGACCTTACAAGTAAGGCATTTATATTTAACACATTTAAATAAATATATGTATACATATATGCATATACTCACTGATTTGCAAATTGTCGCTTGTTTTCATCTTTTTTTATCAACACCGACTCCATTCCATTCCTCGCATTGTGATAGCCGTCTAAATCTATCCAAGCACACAATGCTTCAAACAAACTATATCTCATTTATCTATATATCTATCTATCTATCTATCTATCTCTCTCTCTCTCTCTATATATATATATATATGTGCGTGTGTGTGTGTATATATACATTTTATTATATATATATATATATATATATATATATATATATATATATATATATATATATATATATTATTGTTTATTAGTTTTATTAACAATAGTAGCATCGTGGAAACGCTGGTTTGTATTCGAATCCACTTACCTAAGTGGTAGAAAGTTTTTCTCCCTTGCACACAAATGCCTGCATTACGTCGCTTTCTTCATATATATATATATATACATATATATATATATATATATATATATATATATATATATATATATATATATATATATATATATGAAGAAAATATATATATATATATATTTTCTTCATATATATATATTTTCTTCGTATAATATATATATTCATATCTATATCTATATATATATATATATATATATATATATATATAAAATAAAAACTACAATTAAATTTATCAAAATGATACAAGATGGCAAAACTAAAGCATATTATAAATATTAAAGAATTAATATTTATAAAGTTATCTCAACCAGATGTAAAAGCTCGATAAAATCAAATAGGAGATAGAGCTTATAATAAGAGCAAATAGTTAATAAAACATGTTAAAAAACACTTTGAAAAAGAGTTAAAAACATATTTAATCTGAAAAGGAAACACTTGATAAGTGGATAGTCCTTAATCCGCGGAGTTTCGAAGAAATACTTTCCTTCTCATCAGAGGGTAGGAATTAGCGAAATGCGGGATCGGATTTTGCATGCAAAAGTATTTGATGAAACTACAGGTCAGTAAAAGATCTTATTTCATAACAAAAAGTGAAGCAGAGGGAATATGGTGAAGTAAAATCCAAAAGTAAAATTTCCTTTAACTTTCTTGGAGTTATATTTTTGGATTTTAGCGTCATTGGATTATTTACCTTTCACCAGACTATCCATTCACGTGTAATGACCTTTTTCTTCACCATATTCCCTCAGCTTCACTTTTTGTTATCAAGTAAGATCGTTGACTTACTTGTAGTTTCATCAAATACTTTTGTATGCAAAATCCGATCCCGCATTTTGCTAATTCCTACCCTCTGATGGGAAGGAAAGTATTTCTTCGAAACTCCACGGATTAAGGACTATCCACTTATTAAGTGTTTCCTTTTTAGATTTAATATTTTTCTAATGACTTTCTTCTGAGGAGATGAGCCTACATCGAAAATCCATGGATTAAAGAAATTTCTTTGAATATTGTAGTCTTTGTTAAAATAATATTTTTTTTTTTTAATTATATTTTCTGATTAAAATTTAAATATAAAAAACTGTAAATTTATATATATATATATGTGTGTGTGTGTGTGTGTGTGTGTGTGTGTGTGTGTGTGTGTGTATACATATATATACATTATTATTTATCATTAATAATTATTTTATTATACCTAGAGACACTAGTATCTTATGCTTTAGCAATCATCAATGTAGGAAGTGATCGAGAGACCGGAAATCGCGATCTCGCACAAGGCTAACCGACCACTTTTTATTTCGCTAACAGTGTTCAACCTTTAAGAATTTACTTCTTAAAGGGGGGAAATAATTATCAATTATAAATAATTACTTTTTACTTTAAAGAGAAAGAGAGAGATGTTCAGATAGATAGATAGATAGATAGATAGATAGATAGATAGATAGATATGTGAAAATTTTTAGCCTATTAACTTTTAAAATATTTATAAGTTGAGCAAGTCCATATATGGGAAAGACTGAGTTCTGGTCTAGTGTACGGCGAGGAGAGGACTTGTGTACAATCAGAATTTGCCTGCGCAACAAATAAAAAATCTTGTTATTTTAACCTCGTCTCTTTTACAAATGCTGACCAACAGGAAACACACAATTACCCCAAGCCGCTGTGCAAGTTCACGACTGTGAATATAAGCGTATGATAGAACTCACTTTAAACTTGAGATACATCCAACTATTAAACGGTTGTGTCTGTTTGCGATGTGGGCACATATGCATATATATATATATATATATATATATATATATATATTTATGTTTGCATGTATGTATGTGTAGATGTATATGTACGGCATAATAACGTTTACACACCGGTTCTCGTCAGATCACAGAAGTTAGGCAACGTTGAGCCTGGCTATTACCAGATGGGTGACTATTTGGGAATTCTAGCCACTGTATGTGTTTTCCGTTTATCTCGGCATTTGTTTCTAGTCGTCATGAACCTCCACTTGCCACTGGTATTTAACAATGCCGACTTAGAAGAAGTGTGGTTGGTGATTGCGCAACTCTTGCCACAAAAATTCCACGCGCAGGCACCGTTGCAGTGGGTGTCCATAGTATGTCAATACTGAAGGAAGTTACCATATACGTAATCTATTACTGTAAGTATTGTATGGATGCCGCTAATGTATGTATGTAATGTATGTATGTGCGTATGTATGAAGATATGTATGTGTGTATGTGTATGCGTGTCTACGTATGTATGTAGGCATGTATGTGTGTATGCCCGTGTGAGTTTAATTATAAATAGACGAAGCCAACAATTGTCTTTCGATAGTGGTTGGAACGTAGGATGACTCATTCGCACAAAATACATTTGCAAATTTAAGCTGAAACATTGCAAGTTTAATTATAGCCAAAGTACAAAAGCGTTTATTCAAATCTAAGCAATATCCTTACGTTTTTGTTATATACGAATAAGTCATAACTCACCAAGGCTAAAAGCTACTTGAGGATAACGGTTAATGAGGTTGTCAATTAGATGGGAACAAATAAGATGAGAAGATTGGAACCGATGTGTGGAAAAGGGCAGAATTTGATTAAGAAAACAGCTTAGCAAGTATTTATTGATATTGGACTTGAAGACGACCATGTTGTAATCATCAGAGAAGTAGCCGCGTGGTATGTAGTTCCATAAGTGGGAAATACTAAGAAAATATCTCTTCGTGGAAGTGTTTAGTTTTAGCAGAACTAAAGAAGGAATAGAATAAATGTATAACTATATCCGTCAGTGTGTTTTTTTTTATGGAAATCTCTTCAGACAAAGCACGAAGCCACTTGATGCAAGAAGCTAAAACTACTACAGTTTAAGGTTTTAAAAACTAGAGAACAATGAGTGTCATGTGGATATATTTCGACCCAGAAAACAGCAATTTTTCCTCCTTTGTCATAAGCATCGCTCATGGAATGTGAGAACTAAACGACAAAATAAAAGAAGAGGAAGTTATGAGGCTGCCGAAAGTAAATCCAAGGTTCATGTTTTATTCTTCACGATATGTTTCTATTATACTGGATTTTACTATAGGATGTTATCATCAAGCATATGACACAGTGTGTGTTCTGCCTATATGAATCTGATAGGATGTCTAATGTACAAGCATGATTCTAACGAGTGACCTACAAGATTGAATTATTCCACCATAGACTGTGACCAATTCACGTGATTCTATCATGTTATCTACTAATGAAACTAAGAAGTGACCTACCAAGTTGAATGGTTTTACTGCAACTATAGCGATATTAGATGTGAGGATGTAACAATGGAGTGTTAAATGTTCCATTATAAACTAAGTTCAGTTCTGATTCTGATTTTTCACCAGCATTACGAGGAAGACAATTCAGATGATCTAAGATGTCCGAAATAATGGAATGCCGAACGAAAACGTGTCCTTCATAATACGACATAATCACGTTGACACACCGGTTCTTGTCAGATCACCGAAGTTAAGCAACGTTGAGCTCGATCAGTACCAGATGGGTGACTAATTTGGGAATTCCAGGCGCTATATGTAGAAAGACAGTGACACCTCCCTGCAAGAGTTACAAGAACCTAACGTCCTTATCTCTTCTAACGGAAATATACATGCGACTGGGGATCGCTTGGGAATTTCATACTTCCATGAAACTTCCTCCTTTGGAGGAAGTCAGTTAAACCTGCACGGAATTAGTGCCGTTTCCATTCCATTTGTTCTTCATAGTTTTGTGTCGCCGTTTTATGGCATATCAACCCGTTTTAGATCAATTAATACTGAAAATATATTGTAAGCGATTCATTATATACGATTAATTGAACACAAATTGTTCTTTAACTATAACTAGAGCAGGAAATTGCAAGATTTAGCCTTTCCTAACACTATAAATGCATAAATGACGATCCTCGATCGATTGGTGTATAAGTCCAACACATTTGATTCCATAGACTGTAATGGTATCCATTAACTATGAACCCCTTTACGTTCGTGGGTGAAAAAAATTATTTTCTAATTTTTAGCTCCACAAAATTAAACTTGAAGGAGGTCGGATAATACAGCTATCGAAATATTGAAAATCTAACAACAAAAGTGTGGATCACAGTCTGAAACATTTCAAAAATATGTGCAAGTATATATAGAGTGTCTCGAAAGTTACTGACCCATGAAAAAACTTTTTTGTGTTTCTGAATATTTTTCTTTTCTTTTTTCATCGTATTTAGAACTGCCCTTCCGATGTCTGAATGAGCAGGTATAGCACCGAGGAACGAACCCGCATTATACAGTGGTACTTTGAGTCCCATGGTCCAATTTTGGAAACGCAACCTTCTTACTGTCAACATTTCAATAGCAGAGGAGCCCCGAGCAAAAACACTATTCGAGGAATAGTTAGCCGTCTTCAAGAATAGAGTGGCATTTGTGATCTTCCAAGATCTGGAAGGCCTCGTACAGCAAGAACTGTTCAGAGATGAAGAGAATTGGAGTGAATCCTAGAAGAAAATCCACCTGTTTCAACCAGAAGACCGCAACAATTTGGACTTTCGCATTTCTTCCTTACAAAGAATGGTGCATGAAATGGACATGTTTCCTTACAAAATACAGATCATACATCACCTTCAACCTCAGAACTATCAACAAAGATTGGAATATGCAATGAGATTGCAACATATTTAAAAGAGTCAATAACTTTTGGGCCACCCTGTGCCAGAGAGAGTTGGCTCTTTGATACGGCAGTGACACGTGAGGAGATTATTGTTCTTTTATTTTAGGAGCACACTTATTAACGTCCGAAAGCCACTCGAGGATAATGGTTAATGAATGTAAGGTGGTAGTGTAGTAATAGTTAATGATGTAAGTTAGGTAGAATTTGACTATTTAAAGGGGCGGTTCAACAAGAATTGTTTACATTGGACTTGAAGGCTACCATATTGTAATCGGACAGGAAGCAGACCAGTGAAACAGTGTTCCACAGACGGCCAGTTCTGTGAAATAAGCTTTGTTCATGGAATCTACGTTTAGATTAAGGCACGTATATAGGGTGGGGGAAATTATTGATAGTAGTTTTAGCTAGAGTGTTTTTGTGAAAGTCCAGCGGGGGGGGCGATAGATTGGAGCTCAGACGAGCACTTGCCATGAAAATAATGATAGAGCAGAAACAGGCTCGCAACATTTCTGTGGGAAGAGGTTACAGGGAAGAGAAAAAGGCGTCACTTAATCGGTTTCGAAGCTGTTTGAACTCTATCAAGACGCACCGAGCAGCTCCTTCCCAGATGTGGTAAGAGCACTTCATTTTAGGACGTACTTGGCTCTTATACAGATAGAGGATTGCATCGGCAGAGAGATACTTACTAAAGCGGTTGAATGATCTAACCATTTTTCAAGCGATCTTTGCAACAGATTTGATGTATGGATGACATATGAGTTATCATATTCGATGTTTGCTTTTGGAATTTAGATTAAAGCCAGCAATTGTTTTGTACCTATTTACAATGCCTCCCCACGGGACAGAGTTAGACACCAGAGTCGTTTTTTAACGTGGAGAAAAGGTACAAAAATACAAATTGTCTCAGTTGTGAAGGATTTCTCCTGTAATCGACAGCTTAAAGGCCTCAAGATTTCTTTCAAATTCTAAAGAAAAGACGATATAATTTGTGTGCTGTGCGAGCTATGGGTCCACAATTGGCGGATTGTATTATCATTTAACACGATATCAAATCGGTGGAAAAGTTTTTGTCGATTTAAAATTTCATCTTCAAAATGAAAAACTGCGCCTTTTGAATTTTGAATTTTTTTAAAACAATAATGACCTTTGCTTTCTATCACTTGATTCCAACGAGCTAATAATTGTCTCTCTTGTAAAATTCTATAGGTTTTTATATATAATATGAATCCAGCTCGTGTTCAATTTCCTTTTATGACGTAAACCTAAGACCATCTAAATGTGTTTTAATCCTCAAAATAAGTGATAATCTGATGGAGCTAGGTCAAGTGAATATGTAGGATGGAGCAAGATCTCCCAACAAAATTCTCCTAGAAGATGTTTGGTAAGTAATGTTGTTTGAGGACGAGCATTATCATGATGGAAGAGTACTCTCTTTTCTTGATTAAAGAAGGTCGTTTTCGGGCAACATGAGTGAGAATATTGCAGAAAAATATAAATTATGCTTTAATGATCTGGAAGAAAAAGTTATAAATTATGTTTAAGTAATAAAAATATGCATAAAATAAATTTCAAAGGGTTAAAGTTTCCTTTTAACAAACCGACAAAAAAGTTTGCATCAACTTACGAGTAAATAAGTGCCGCCATTTTGTTCTTTATCCATTGACTTTTATTTTCACATTTCTTTGCTTACAAATCATTTTCTAGACCGTCTAAAGGCCATCGCCATTCTGAAACAACCCCCTATTCACTTGACCTTGCTCCATCTGACATTTTTCTTTTCTCAAAGCTCAAGCAACGAGGATCCGTTTTGAAGGCGTAGGGGTTGCTAAGAAGACGAAAATAAAAAAAACGACAATAATGAAAGGAATTCCCCCCACTCTTTATCTGTGCCTAAACCTAAACGTAGATTCTTTTTTATTAGAACTGCACGCCTGTGGAATTGTCTTCCGTTTTCCTGCTTTCCGGCTGACTACAATATGGTTGTCTTCAAGTCTAATGTAAATAAGTTCTTGATGAGCCGTTCCATATAAGTTATCAAATTTAACAAATTTTCATTACTAATGATTATTATATTGTCCAATTTCTACTGTACACTCTTTAACCCTTATCCTTGAGTGGCCTCTTGGCCTTGATAATGTGTTGATACCTATGAAAAAAAAGAAAAAGAAAAAGTCCAATGTGAACAATTTCTAATTGAATCGTCCCCCTAAGTAATCCAAGTTACAAAATACCTACTGTTTACTATGCTAAAATCACAATGACTAATGTATACCTATTAACCCTTATCCTTGAGTGGCCTCTGGGCCTTGATAAGTGGTGACATCCATGTAAAAAAAAAAAAAAAAAAAAAAAAACTCAAAAGAATATTTCCAACAGTGTTTAGAAATACGGTAGAGAAATATCACAAGTGAATTAGACTCGATGGGATTATCTTGAACTTTGTAGCATCAGTTCTGGTGTAAATAGTTGGACCCTAATTTTTTTTTTACATTTTTGTAAGGCTAAAACAAAAGACGAAAACAGCAGAAAATAAATGGTAATTGCTTACTTCATTTGGGTTTCAATGGTGGGCCTATCCTCGTCTATTTTATGTACCAATGAGAGCAAGCGCAGAAGTTCTTGCTACACATTCCCCAAATTCGCTCACACATTTTTAGAATCTATACGAATTGATTGCTTTTTTTTTCTTATATTTCTTAACTATTTCCTCTAGTGGACAAAACAAAGACTCCAATCTAACAGGTTCAATTCCTGTCCGTCATCGCAATATCGTATCCCTGCGCTTGTTTTACAACTACTTTACTGAATTCGTAACACCGGTGCTTCCTTGGCATAAATATCTTCACTAACCCGACAAACATCAAAATCTGGCGCTTTCATGTAAAGGTTCACCAATGAAAGAGAGCCTTCTACTGTGAAATTTACCCCCCACCACCACTACCACCAACTACTAAGCTTTGCAATTCCCTCTATATATACTATGTACTCTGCTTTCCTTATTGTGCTAATATGCAGGAATTTAAATGTAATGTGAATAGACATCTCGCTGATCAACTCCCTACTTTGAGTTTCCCTGTAGGCATGACCTCTAATTCATAATAGTCCCTCACGTTTCAGTAGCAATGTATCTCGTTTGGGCTGAATATGAGTACCAAAAAAACGACATACAAATGATGTTTGTTTACTTTGAAAATCAACTGAATGTCAAAATATTAGTCAAAATATTTTTGTGGAATTCAAACAGCGCATTCTTCACTGAATTCCAAGCTCCACCTTCAATTTTGTTCAGCAAACTTTTCGTGGTAATTAGCATCGTCACCATCCACACACCCCAACCAACTAATCTGGTTACACTGTTATTTTTCAGATGCATCTCATAAAGCGAAAATGAACTTTTTTAAACTAAATTGTTTTTATTAGATGCTATCTCAAAATATACTATAGTAGTAGTAGTAGTAATAGTAGTAGTAGTAGTAGTAGTCCATTGTTCAGGATCACCATGAGTAATGCAACTTTTGCATACTACCTTGTACGGGGTGATATGAAGGACAGGCTGTTATCAACGAAGCATGTCTCCCCCCTTTTACGTCGTTGTCGTCAATAGATGCAAAGGTACAAGAAGACTGATACAGATGTCATCGGAAAAGCTAGGAGAGCGAATTTCAGGAATTGTAGCTAATTAAAGGTTCCATTCCGGATTTTTCTTCTAAGTTTACTCCTGAAGTCTATCCGATGGATTAGTATTCCACAAGATGGGGAGGTTTGAAATTAGAGTTTACCTTCCTCTAAATGGGCTGCATTCCAAAGCTGACGAGCTCACGCTGTTAGCAATCAAAACAAAGTTAATCTTTCCAGACTCTCTTTAGACTTGCTCAGTTAATAATAATTATTGGGGGAGTACTTGAAGGATTTCGACAAAATAATTAGAACCAAGTTTACGTCAATATTTCAATAACCAATTAAATCAAGAATATTAATATCGATCCGCATTTCATAGTGAGATTTTATATCCATTACAGATCTGTTTGTTAATCGAGTTTTTTTACGGAAATCCTTCCAGACAAGGCGTGAAGCCATTTGATGTAAGACGCTAACAAGAATAAACGATTATTATAAAAAAAGACAGGAGATGCATATTGACTCTAGTCTTGAAATTATAGGTAGGAGGAAACCAATTATCAGGAAGAGAGTTCCACAAGATTTCAGTTCTTTGTAAAAAGCTACTGAAATATGAATTTGTATTACAATGAGATATCAAAGCAACGAATTGATAGAAACCATTAGACCAACGAATCAAAACGAAGTGTGAAATAGATCAGACAATTCTGAAAAACACATGCCATATTAATAGAAAAGATTGTAACTAGCAACACTACATCACTTTATCTGTTCCTAAACCTACACGCATACATCAAATCCGTTGCTAAAGTAGCTGGGAAAATGGTAGGATCCTTCTGCCGCTGCAGTAGACATCTCGCTCCTGATGCAATTCTCTACCTATATAAAAGCCAGGTACGACCAATGATGGAGTACTGTTGCCACATCTAGGTAGGAGCTACTTATTGACAGAGTTCAAAATAGACTTCGCAACTTAGTGGGGAATGCCCTTTTCTCTTCCCTGCAACCTCTTTCCCACGGAAGAGACGTTGCGAGCCTGTCTCTGCTTTATTGTTATTTTCGTGGAAAGTGTTCGTCTGAGCTTTAATCTATGGTCCCCCCTCGTAAAACTTTCACGAAAAACACTCATCTAGCCAAAACCACTATCAATAATTTCCCACGCTTTTTATCTGTGCCTAAACCTAAACGTAGATTCCATGAACAAAGCTTCTTTCTTAGAACTGCACGCCTGTGGAACTCTCTTCCATTTGCCTGCTTTCCAGCAGCCTATTATTTGATTATCTTCAAGTCCAAGTTAAACAAATTCTTGATTAACCATCCCCCTAAGTAATCCAATTTACAAAATCTCCACTACTTATGATTACTACGTTATAATCCTATAACTAATGTATACCCATTAATCATTATCCTCGATTGGCCTCCGGGCCTTAATAAATGGTGATTCCTTTGTAAAAAAAAACGTAGATTCCATGAACAAAGCTTCTTTCTTAGAACTGTACGCTTGTAAAACTCTGGTACATTTTCCTGCTTTCAAGCTTACTACAATATGGTTGTCTTCAAGTCCAACGTGAACAAATTATTGATGAGCCATCCCCTTAAGTAATCCAATTTACTAACTTTCTACTACTAACGATTACTACATTATTGTCCCATTGACTACTATTAACCCTTATCCTCGAGTTGCCTCCAGGCCTTGATAAGTGGTGACTCTTATGTAAGAAAACGAAAGAGGTTGCAGAGAAGAAGGAAGGGTGGAGCTAATTGAATTATAGATACGTTTTGTGCCTTATGAAGAACCCGTAAATATGACAGGGATTCACCCGTTCAAATATGACAACCACATAAACTTGAATTGACTTCAGGTGTTAAATTATTTTTTAGATTTTGGTAAAGTACGGGTAAAAATGTTTAATCTATTTGAGTTTGGAAAAGACCAATTAATTGGGCATCGTCTAACCGAAGCGTCTATCATGAAAACCGCTTGCTTTTTCGACAGCCAAGAACGATGACAGAATTCATGAAGCAGAGAGAAGACTCCAATAACCTGAGTAATTTCGATCGGGCTTCTAAACTTACTGACACAGATTGACGAGCATCATGACACGTTGGGAAAAATAATCATCAGGCTAACAAAGTAACTGCTGGAATTCATCTATCCTATTACAAAAGTGCTCTAACTACTTGAATTTGAACTTGAAACAGCATTCACACGTGGTGAGTTCAGCCAACTCCATTCATGTTCGCCACTGCGTCCCTCTCGAAGGCTGACTAAGCTTGATGATTTGAAATCAAGGATTGGATGGTCACTAACAACTCACTGTTCAAATGGTAAATTCCGTAGATATGGAGTCTCAGGTTGGATTCCAAGTCAGTTTTAACCGTCGTCAACCAGGGATTCTGTTTTCCACTACCTTCGTGCGATTGATAAAGCCAGATATCATAGAAGAGCTGCTGTTAATATTCTTATTATGTAACATGTGTTGACCCTTAATTCTGACCCTGACTCCTAACTTAAACGCTGACCTCTGACCCTGATTTCAATGTATGTGTTTACTGACATCGATTACAATAACAAATAATCCATATGATTGATAAATATCTCTACCTCGATCTCTATTACTTACAATCATATAAAAGTCAAATTGTGTGTGTGAGTTCCTTCTTAATAGGTTCCGAAACGGCTGAACATATCTTTTGCAAATTTCACACAAAGCTAATTTTATATGTCTGGCAGTGTTCTTAGATATGTTTTGTACAAAAATTCATCCGATAACTATCGAAAATCGAAAACAGCCAATCTTAAAAAGAATAATTTTACAGGGGAATATTTGATGTTACACCGGTCAAGAGAGATACTAAAATTTCAGCAAATAACGTTTCTTCAAAAAAAAAAAAAAAAAAAAACACACACAGATAGATATGTAGCTTAGTGGTAGAGCATTCAACTACAGATCGAATGATCCCATGTTCAAGCCCGGGTGTACCTCACTATTTTATTTTTATTTTTCTTATTAATGATTTCAATTTACGATAAAAGAAGTAGCATTTAAAATCGCCACAAATCATTTCTTTGTTTGCATGTTTTAAAACTAAACTATTGTAGACGGCATTTGATTATCATTATTATTTGTTTTACTTTTTATTTTTATTCATTTTTTTATTTTTTTGCGAATTAGTCCACCGCACAAATGATTCCTCGTAATATATAATAATCAATAGAGGATTGATTCTATAATAATTCATACGAAATCTGCATAAATTAAAATATCATGTTTAAGCGTATTATACGACCGGACAACGCCGGGCTGCCAGCTAGTGGTAAATAAATAAACTTGAATTCATGCTATGTGGATCCTTTTAAACTATTGTTCTCATCTTGAGTGTTATTTTCACAACCTCAAAGTCAATGTGACCTCTGATCTTCTTCGGATGTATTTTGTCAAACTCATGAAATATTTTGTTCAACTTGGAAATCTTTCTATCGAACGGAATTCGAACAGAAGCCTTTATTTAACCCAAGGATAGGTACTATGTCCTCGTTCCATCAGTCATAACCACGTAGTAGTCCTAAGTAATTTGTAATTGTATTTTGAGTGTCGTTCGCACTGAGAATTGAACCTTCAACCTCCAGAAGAGCGTAACTTAAAACTTAATTATATCAAATATTTTATCAATTACGCCACGGGTTCTTGCGTTCCGTTTGAAATTTCGTTCAGATTCTCGAGTTCGACAGAAAGATTCCCGAGTTTGATATGACATACCTGAAGAAGATCGGCGATTACATCGATCGAAACGTTGTGAAAATAACACTCGAGATGAAAACAGTAGTTCGAAGAATCTAGAAAAAAACGAACTATCAAAGCTCATCTAAAAAAAAACTTATAAAAACAAACTTTAACAAGGACACAAACGTATTTTCTTTCTCTCGCTCCATTATTTGCTAAATAAATAGACATTCTTCTACTTTGCTTAGTCGTCTGTTAATTGTAACCCACTAATCCTGCGTTCTAGGACGTCTCAGCTGCCTTGCGGCCCAGAGAGAAAGAGTGGATAGAAGGAACGTCAATAATAAAACGTTCTGTCTTCTGGCGTACATCTTTGTATGTTGTCAAAACATGGAGAAAAATGAATTGACAATTTTTTAAGTGTGAAAAAAATGTCGGTGGTTGGGAATTGATATCGCAAACATTTGAAATATTTAAGAGCAGACAGAATTCCTTAGAAGTCCATGCGCATCCATCAACGACCTGTCGACAAGTGGCGTTTCTCTTTTAAGAAGCTTTACTATATGATATATTAGCAGGGCTATCCGATGTTGCCAGGGCACGTGGATAACAAAGTAAAAAGGTTTTAAAAGTGCGTATAATTTTTTCATTCTTTCTTTCTTTCTCTCTAACTTACCCCCCTCCCTATTCGACCGTTCCCACTTCCAAATGCTCTCTCTCGCTCTCTCTCTCTCTCTCTCTCTCTCTCTCTCTCTCTCTCTCTCTCTCTCTCTCTCTCTCTCTCTCTCTCTCTCTCTCTCTGAAGACAGGTTTAATATAATAGAAAGAAAAAAATTGTTTCTGTGTTGGTTTTGAAACAATTACCTGTGAGAATGTGAAAGCGGATGCTTACCCCCCCCCCGTACCACTCTTTCAGATTCCAAGGAAATAAATATTAAAATCCAATTTTTGAACCATAATGAGATCGGAGTCACACTGAATTTGATGGTGTTAGACTTAAGTGTATCTCATGTTGTTTCTGACATTTAACCTGGTATATGGACAGAATTACGACTTTTATTTTTTAAGCATCCCCACATTCCTATGAAATTCTCGGTCTGTATCTCACGTGTGATGAAACTAGATCAGGCTGTCTGGAAATACCAACTCCTTGACCTAAAATACACCAAACGTTGATTTTATTGCTTTTTTTTACTTTCCCTTTGTAAAACTCAATCATGTTCTGTAACATAAAACCCAAATATATCTTTTCTCTACGTAACAACTACACTAAACATCATAAATAAATATTTGAAGATAAAAAGAACTTGCAAAAAAGGTTGATATGCTGTGAAACAAGTCATTCGTTCCATCGAAAAACGCGCAGATTTAATGAACGCATCTTATATTTAGATGCACCCTAACATCTCTAAAAGAGGTTCTGTTTGTCATTCGTCTGTCATGGCTGGATTTGAAATAGAATTTTCATCAGACCATCAAAATAGGTAATAACATCAGTAATGAATTAAAACATTTGTCTGCTACTCCTAACTTGTATTACAATTTTTATTACGTCATTTTCAAAATTTCTTTTTCTTCTTTATTTACGTTACTTTGTTATTTAGGCTATTATCTTGCTTTCATTCTGTTAAACTGACATTACTACTAACCTCTTTATTCCACTTTCCGCAGTAGTTCGGTTTAATTTACTTTCGCTTACCATCTAAAACATTTAGTTTTCATCATCATCATCATCATCATCATCATCATCATCATCATCATCATGACGGGCTCCTTGCCCGGACCAATGTGACTCTTCCTCTCCAGAGTTTCCTGCCTTATATCAGCTGCCTCAGGTCTTCAGGTTCAGAGTTGGCGTCGTGTGCTATTTGATGGATGGATTTGCTAGGTCGTCCTTTGCTTGCACGTCCGTGTCGTGGAATCCATAGGAATACATCACTCACCAATTCATGCTTGCTCCTCAGACCAGCAAATCGTAGGCGCCTTTCTCTCATGGTATTAGATATGGCAGGTAGGTTGCCATAAAGTTGCTGCTTCGTTGGAGGATTTTGCCAAGTTTATTTTTGATGTGTATAAAATTAAAGGTTTATATGAAAAGACTGAAAAAATAAAACCATGTATAATAAAAGAAATTAAATTTTTTCATGTTTACGATATTTGCTTGGTCATTGTACAGCGGTGATCAATGTTTATATGAATAGACATTGTAGATAACTTTACGAGCGCATTGTCTAGTTACCTTGTGGAAAGAGCTGCCGACAATCCGCTAGATGATTATAGGTTCCATCCCTGGCTTGGGAATGGTGCTAGTCCAGACATATTGAAAAGCTATGATACAGCGAAACAGTCTGTCTGACGATGACTATTATGAAGAGACAAAATACATTCGAAACCAACTTGAAGATACAAGTATTTTATTAAAAATCATGAGATTTTCTTTTAACTTGAATTTATTTTCTTATTAATTTTCGATACTAAAATATACCTTTTACTAGAATGTATTACCTTTTTCTTTTCCAGTTTTAACAACTAGCCCTTTTATTTTTCTAAGTTTACTCTTAACCATATTACTTTTCATGCTCGCATTTTTCTATGTAATACACACACACACACACACACACACACACACACACATATATATATATATATATATATATATATATATATATATATATATATATATATATATATATATATATATATACTTAAGGGATTAGAACAAGAGTCTAAAGATCAGAGTATATTTTAATGTATTAGTAAATTCATTAATACAATTAAAATAAAAGAAAAGAAAACAGTGCTCGTTGTAATGTAGATATATAATAAGCTCGATAGGCATATATATCCTAGAGCTATTTAATATAATGAGTAAGATGATTGATAATTTGTAATTAAAATTAAAATTTGAAAATCGGTTTCATAAGGAAGATCAAACAAAATCAATAAATTGTACGATCGTTTCGGTAACGATATTTTTTATTGTGATAGACAATGAGTCTTGGACAATAATTATATCATATACTTTTTGAAACAAAATCTCCTCATCAGCAAAAATATTAGGTGGGTTTTTTTTCTAAAGACACCAAAGATAAACCTAGCATTTTTTAAGTAAGGCAGAAGTATCTTTTAATGGTTCGGCTTCTTAAAGTCGTACTATCATCGTCAATGCATTCATTGGGGTGGTAAATGTAGTTTATGAATCCAATATTTTTACTGATGAGGAGACTTTGTTTCAAAAAGTATATGATAAAATTATTGTCCAAGACTCATTGTCTATCGCAGTAAAAACATCGTTTCCGAAACGATCGTACAATTTATTGATTTTGTTTGTTTCTTCCTTATGAAACCGATTTTTAATTTTTAATTATATATATATACATATATATATATATATATATATATATATATATATATATATATATATATATGTAGTTTTAGAAACTGTTCAACCTTGAGAATTTTATAAAAGTTTAATTTTTAGTCCTTCATTGGAAAATCATTTTGTCAGTAAGTCATCTTGCCTCCTGCAATCGCTAAACAACCCGACTTTCTCGAACTAACAATAGTCCTACGTTTTCAGGGATCATTAATTGTTTACGATGAAACACTATTTCGGGGTTATAATAACAAAACAATATATTAAATCATGGCTCCCCAGCAATGTTCATCAAACATCACCTCCACCCAAATAAAAGAACAAAGCAGGTTCCTGATGATCGATCCATTTTTTTTTTGTCTAGATTAATTATTAGTGTTATTAAATATATATAAATATATATATATATTAAATTATATCTATATACAAAACAATTGTGTTTATATATATATATATATATATATATATATATATATATATATATATATATATATATATATATACAATTCTTTTTAATAGAGAGTACAGGATGTTTGGAAATTTATTTACACCTCTAGGTATTACATTTGCTGTATACTTTCCTTTTTCTTTTGTTTTTGTTTTTTCACGAGTTTTAAAAATCAACAGAAAAAGGAGGAATAAACAACCAGTCATATTTATTTAAAACTTTATCTTTGTGTTTTTATATTAAATAGGTCAAAAGTTATTGGAAAATGCGAAAAGATAACCTAATTTAATACTTTTAAACATGTGCAACATATTTTCTTTTCGGTTTGTTTCTTTCAATGTACACACAGCTCATCTCTATTTCCGTCATGATAAGGATTAACGTGTAATGAATGCGAGGTTCATACAAAACTGACAACTGTTACATCTCGGTAGACACCATACATACATATTTCGATTAAATTGAAACGTTTTATGGGTGTATTTTATACTGGTTGACTGCATGTGATTCCTTCACAAAGAAAAACGAGATGAGAAAGTCTTATATATATATATATATATATATATATATATATATATATATATATATATATATATATATATATATATAGTTAGTTAGTTAGTTAGTTAGTTAGTTATAAAATATATATGGCGATTAAGCTACACTGAATATTTCGCGGTGGATACTAGAAAGCTGATTGGTTAACTAAAATCTCAATAGAAGGTGCGTATACAAAAACGACAGACAACCACAAAATTCGCGCATGAGCATGGAGAGTCCTAGAGTGGATGAAACGCGGAATATTCAGTGTAGCTTAATCGCCATATATATTTCATAACTAACTAACTAGCTCTACCTACGTATTGAGCACTTTTGAAGTAAATACTTAAAATTTACGCATAAATTTACACTTTCGTATATTAATTTTATGTGAGTAAATGAAGTAGTTTATATATATATATATATATATATATATATATATATAATGGTTGTAAAGGTTGATTTCCTAGATGTAAATCCAATGAAACCTACATGATTATTAAAGAGTGCTCAATGGAGGACAGAGCTGCTATATAGTATGTTTATTATGCAAACACTATTTGTTACATTTGTTTCAGTGGAATCTCAATTCAAAGAGACTACTTTTTCAGACTAATGAATTGAGATTCCGCTGGAACATGTATGCACATATGTAACCAATAATGTTTGCATTATAAACAGACTATATATGTGTGTGTGTGTGTGTGGGTTTGTGTGTGTGTGTGCAGCTTTTGAAAACGACTGAAAAGTCACCCATTAAAACAATTTTTCTCTTAACCTTTTGCTTGTGTATGCGATTTCCTTTTTTCTATCATTTAATTTTTTTAATTTGGACTTTTTCTTTGTGGCATATCGACATTTTTTCTTGTGAAAATGTATACTTTTCTTCATTGCGTGTATGTGTGTATTTCGTCTAGCTTTTTTTCTTTTACACTGTGCTTATGTGTGTGTGTGTGTGTGTGTGTGTGTGTGTGTGTGTGTGTGTGTGTGCTTCTCTTTTTTCGTCTTAAATATTTTTTATTTCGTCTAGCATTTTTTCTTTGTTTTTTTTTTCAATGGACTCTAACGTTGTGTTTCCATGGTAACGCGAAGTTCTTTTTTTTTTCAATTTATTCATGTTGAATAAAAGTGGTCACGGTAACCAAATTATAATATGTTATATAGCCGGGTGTTTCATATTGGGAATGGAGACATGTAACGGGTACATCTAATATAAGATAGACGATGATGAGAGGGAGAGAGAAGAGAGAGACATTTATACAGTTCTGGAGTGTTTCTTCTTAGCACATATATTAGCGAGGAGAGGGTGATCAGTTCTCATAACACAGAAGAGGGGACAGTCATTACTTATGATGGAGAGGGGGGACACATTACTCGGGTGGGTTATACAAAGTTTATTAAAGATGATCACACATTACCTTTGTTGTAGTAAGACGACACGACACAGTTTTACAAAAACATGATGATGTCTTTATTATCACATCGACCAGTCGAAGGATGGTGACGTCAAGGAATTTAAAGTCGTTTTTACATGTTTAAAGCGTTCTCTCTTCGTTTCTAAAGGGGCCCTCCTCTTATTATGTCAGCTCTGTCCGGCTGACTGTGCTGAACTCTATCCGGGCTCGACTGCCTCCGATCTTCGTCTCCCTGACTCGCCTGAAACTAGCTCTTATATTGAGAATTCATTTTTGCTATGACGTCAATATGCATGGCTCTAAACGTGACCCACTCACGTGAGGAACTCACGTGGCTGACATGTTCCCCAAACACACTTCTGCAGACAAAGAATTCTCACTAACCTATTTTTCGACCCAACTTATTTTTCAATATGTTTTTAAATTGCTATTGTTCGTTCTTCTCTAGCTGACCTTATTTTAATTCAGTTTTCATAAAAAGAATTGAAAAATTAAATTCCTTTTATAAACAAATATATCTAAACTATTTTATGTGAAACTGAACAATGCGAAATTCCATTTCTGAACCTTGCTTACAAAGTTCGAATCTCGGTCTATCCTAATCACATTTTCACTTATCTAATGTTTTTCTTACTTACAAGAAAAGGAGACCCTTTTCTTGTAAGAAAAACTTATCTAATGTTAAGTCAAAATGGAAGGCTTCATGGAAGTCCTGTCGTGTGATCGTGTCAATGACCCTCGTCTTTCATCTGCTCAATTGTATCATAACAACAGCCTCTAAAGTTTTCCTTTTTCTTAGAGAATAGCCAATAGTCACAGGGAGCAAGGTCTGGGCTATAGGAGGTGAGGAACTGTCTTGATGTCCAGCTTGGTTAAGTATTTCGTGTTCTTCTCTGGGGCCTTTTCAGACAAACTTCGTGCAAATCTTTCGCATCTTTTAATGCCGCATATTTGTTTCTCACGCACGTCCATGACAAGGATTGCTTTCTTAAACTCCCACACTGTCAATATATGCAACAGAGAGATGAAACTTTTAAGTCATGAACGAATAAGTTCAGTCATAATAACAATGAAATTTGCAATCATTTGTGATTCACTCGAGTGGAATAAAAAAAATAGGAGGTATTACTTTTGGAACATTTCTTGCGCCATCAAAAATAAGTTTGTGCATGCATATACATGAACTTTTTATTATATTGAAGATTTAATTTAGACCCAGAAACCTTTTGTGAAATGTAGCAAATAATTTCCAATCATTTATGGAAAGCAGAATATTATAGCTAAAGAAAACCATCATAAACCACAATATTGTATCTTTTTTAATCATCCCCAACACTAGTTAAATCAAATAATACGAGACTAGTATTGGAAATGGTATACTTTAGTCTTTTAATTCGTTTATTTTGTAACGTTGTTATGATTTTTAAAATGGACTAAACATTCTATGTAGAGACTAACAAAAAAAAACTGACACGAACTATTTTTTGTGAAAGAAAAAAGTTATTTATTTCGTCAGGGTTTACACTTCAGTCGCCGACACGTATTTACAACACGACACTAAGGGTCGCTTCTTTCTTCCCTTTCCCTGGTTAAATAGCAGTTTTTTTGTTTTTTTAGCTTAAATCCGCTGTTATGTTTCAGTAATTCTCTTTAACACCAACAAATCGGCCGGCTCGCTTTCGAAGAGTGGCAGGCTGAGATCCGTGTATTTGTCAAGCGTACCTTTCGAATCGCCACGCGTTTTTTTTTCCTTTTCTTTTGATGTTTTCCCTTTCCTTCGATACTGATGTTTATATATGCATTTCATTCCGTGTCACGTTCACGCTTACATTCTGACGCGACATTAACTCGGCACATGGGTCGTTAATATGCATGCGCATTTAAATGACAGTAAATACATTATAATTTTGTACTGTTTTACTTTACGTTCATAATTCTGTATGCTTAGTTTCAAAGTTTGCATCTATAGAATTTTTTGGACTTTGTCTTAGCATCATATTTTAAAATCTTCATTTAATATTCAACGCCTATACTATTATTAAATGGATATGCTGAAGAGTGTATTGATTTTCTGGTGAAATCAGGTGACCGCTGGCAGACCCTGGTTGTAGCAACACGACTCAGCGTCGGCCCACAAGTCCAAAGAGACCCAGGCTAGGTTTCAGAAGGAGTGCTACGATTTTTACCATTCTCTCTCCTCCAATCTGAATCCGCTGGACTATTTCGGTTAATCATACGTCAAAAACATCACCAACATGACCTCCCACAACACTAAAGCCAGCCTGATCGCTGCCATCCGCCGAATATTCGCTAAGCTACTGCTGGCACTTGTGGAAAAGACATGCTCTCAGTTCCAGACCTATATCGAGGCGGTGATTGAGGCTGAAGGCGGCTACATTGAATAGATATCAGCTCTAATACGTAATCAAGTTACCTGAATTGATTTTTTCAATAAAAGTTTTAAAATAAATCTGTAGTGTTGTTTTCTTTAGGGCGACAAATTTATCGTTCCACTCTGTATAATCTTGTATCTTTTCTCAGCTCTGTAGAACGCTATCCCAGAGTATTAAACCTAATGCTTTGCATGAACTATTCAATGAAAATAGCTTGAAATTGTTCTATAATTCCTGTTAAAATTCAGAAATGGTAAAAACAAAAATAGTAGCGAAAAAGTGACAACTAAATGTGTAAAACCTGAAGATACAGCAAGAATTTCCTCTCTGCATAAAAAATCAACAAAGTCTAGACCAAGGTTTCCCAAATTTTTTCGGGAAACACTGTCTCCAGAACACTCAGATGCCTATAACCACCTCCTCCTTACATGCATCCTTACATAATAATGTGAGTAGTAGTGGTAGTACATAATTAAAGTGAAAATAAATAATTGAATCTTCATAATAGTTTATTCAACAAAATTCTACTCTGTCAATCATATGGGAACAATAACAACTATAAATCAAGTGGGTCAATTAATATATCATAGCCTTGCTAATGCAATAATCAATAAAATAAAAATGAAAATAATAATCACAAGAATCACCAATCAATGTGCAGATTGTTGTTGACGATCAGCAACAAGTTCAGAAACACTTAGTCATATTACTAAAAGCTCCCAATCTTTTATCGCCCCCTAAAGAATCCCAGGGGCCACCTATATAATAAATTGGGCTGCCGTCCACCTTTTTTTTTTTTACAAGGAGGTCACCACTTATCAAGGCCCGGGAGCCACTCAGGGATAAGGGTTATTGCATGTACAGAACTCTGTTCCGTCTGCCTGCTTCCCTCCTGACTACAACTTGGATGTCTTCAAGTCCAACGTAAACAAATTCCTGATGAACCGCCCCCTTAAGTAGACACTTTAAATATCCACACTAACGTACTGTACTTACAATAACTCTTATCCTTGAGTGGCTTCCGGGCCTTGATAAGTGGTGACCACCTTGTAAAAAAAAACAGTACGTTGTACGTTAGCGTTGAGATTTCATAAAGTGTCTACTTAAGGGGGCGGTTCATCAGGAATTTGTTTACGTTGGATTTGAAGACATCCAAGTTGTAGTCAGGTGGGGAAGTCTCATAACGCCCCACCCTGATGAGCAGTACAGATCATTCTTGTAATGACTTTGTCCTTGTTGATTGGAGAAATAATGCAGTGCTTTGGATTTCTAGGAGGTTCAACATCCAAGGCTTTGCCTTTTCTCTTTGAGAAAGAAATTAATTTATTACTAATCGCCTGAATGGCTCCTACCGGGAATACCGACGCAGCAGCCCAGGTATTTTTTGAGAGTTAGAATTCTCCTCCCTAGTGAAACTTTTTAATCTCACTTTCCGACCCTTTTGTCACATTTTTCACCGTGCGAGAGAAATAAATATACAAATAAAATAACATTTAGAACAACGATAACGTAAGCACTAGAAATAATAATAAGTCAAACTCTAACAGCAATCATCCAAATAGAAATAAGAATGTTAATAATGAAAGATAAAATACAACTGTAAAACCGGTGTACTACTCAAGAGTAATAGAGAAAAAAGTGATAAATATAAAACTAACGTTAAGATCAACAATAATTTAATCACTAGAAATAATAAATCACCCAAATAGAAATAAGGATGTTTATAATTAAGGGGAAAACTGTAATTGTAGAACTCGTGTTCTTTGCCCACTGTAAAATAACTGCTTAACGAAAAATATCATTTCCCTAGCCATTAATATTTGCATGTAAAAACTGAATAACAAAAATTACTAAGTAGAAGAAACTTTCCAATAATTTAAAACTAGTAAAACAATAAAAGCGCATTAATTAAGCAAAAAAACGTTCGCCAATAATTATGGGGGAAATATTATGATAAACCATGCAGTACATGTAGATATTTGGAGAACTTGTGTAGATTATGTCTAAATGAAAATCTAGGAATTTAAAATTTTAAAGATTTCAAAGAATTCAAAAGATGGAAATATGAATACTCTGGGTGTTCTGTCTTAGTTTTTGTACTTGTTCCTTTTTTAACTGTTTTACTATTCTGCTGGATTATTTTTTCTTTTCTATGTCTCAATTTATTTGCCTTTGCACAATGGTAGAGATAGACACAAATTCAGTTTTTAATGTAAAAAAATTCAACTCCTCAAAATGGGGTACACTGGATTGGCCCAAAAATTGTCTCAGTCTAGAAATATTTGTCCTACACTAAACGAGGACAGAAAAGTTGAAGCAGAGTAGCATAACTCCCAGTCAACACGTCATTCATGAACCTGTCAATACTATACTCTTATAACTCTTATATCCTGGATAATTTAGTATTACTAAATTGATCTGGTTCTCTGGGGAGACGGAGAAACTTTATTAGTTGTTTTGTCCATTCGTAATTATACAAAATGCTTCGTGCGTATTTACTGTAAATTTGCTTGTATGCCTTTGTTGTGTTTAGTGCAATTCTGATTATATTTCTTCTCCTTGCTACTACCCGACTGGCAATCGTTAGACACCGACTCCGCCGTCGACCAATGACTAAAGTTCGCGATGATTAACCTTTATTCTTCTCGTCTTTTCAAACATGGAAGGTTTTTCTCGGTCAGTTTTGATAGATATCAGGGTTGCTTCTTTGTATTCTCCGTCCACAGAAACGGGGGCAGGTATATATGAAAAGGAGGGGGCTTGAATTTTGTTGGTGTTTTTTTTTTGTTTTTGTTTTTTTTTTTACGATCGTTCTTTCTTGAAGTTTTCGTGTCTGAAAAATAAATCAAAATCAACAACACTCATGGCGTAATTCGCGTTGACTCATGCTTACACAACCAACTTTAGAACAAGCATCGGAATTAACCATATCTTTTTTCACATTCCAGAAGTTTCTATTTGCACTGACATAAAACACTGCACTTTTCTTAAAAGTCTTACATTTAATTAAAATTGTTATGTAGTTGCTAACAAAGTGCTTGTTAAAAAAACAAATGCAATAAATTTAAAAGTCATTTCACATTTACTATGACTTTAAAAAAAAATATACTTTTTATAGTGTCTCTCTTTAGCTGTATGTCCAGGTTATTTTGTTTAACGACGTATCAACCCTTTTCGGATTATTTAATGCCGAATTCAGTAATTTTTTTGAAAAAAAAAAAATTTATGCTTCATTTTTTTTATATCTTCAAGTATTTATTCATTATGTTTGGTTTGGTTGTTTTGTAGAGTGGATTTCTTTTTTACTTTGCAGGATATGATTCAATGCGATAGAGAACGAAAAAAATAATACAATATCATCAATGTTTGGTGCATTTTAGTTTAGGAAGCCAGTATCCTCAGACAACGTGATCTAATCTCACTGGATGTCTATCCAGGAATGTATTTAAAAACAACGCTATATGCAGTGTACTCAAGAAGTCGCGGAGATATTTTTAACTTAAACTGATTCTTTATTTTTGGTAGCATCTTAATGGAATTTAATCAGAATATGATTAAGACAATGGCAATTTGCTTGCAAAATTAACAAAAATATAAAAGATTTTTCGATGAAAAATAACCTCTTTTAAATGGTTTACATTTTTCAGTCTTTTATCAGCGTCTTTCGTTGTTGGGCAATTTTAAAGAAAAAATTTTAAAGAAAAAATTTTAAAGAAAAAATTTTAAAGAAAAAATTTTAAAGAAAAAATTTTAATCAGCAAATTTGGAATACTAAAGAATTTGAAAAACATCAGGAATGAAATTACGGACTTTTTTTTTTTTTTTTACTTGAAAGTCACCACTTATATAATCCAGGAGACCACTCTAAGACAAGAGTTAATAAGTTTTAGGTGGGTGAGACAACTCTATGATGCTCAGTAATGGCGGGACTTGGGGGATCTTGCAATCCGTCATGGATAATGTTTTGGGAAGTGCACGAATTGGTGGAACCGAAATTCTTTTTTATTTTTGTTCTTTTTTTGTTTGTTTTGTTTTGCAAACAAATCTTCATTGTGAAGATACACCTGAAGAAGGTCGGAGTTTATATCAGCCGAAGCGTTGTGAGAATAACAACCAAGATGAGAACAGTAGTCTGAACAATCCACATAATATAAGTCTCCGTTGTCTTTGTCATATGATGTTAAAAGTCCTTTCTTTATTGTTATATAAAAGGAAATTTGTTTGAGTGTGTGTGTGTGTGTGTGTGTGTGTGTGTGTGTGTGTGTGTGTGTGTGTGTGTGTGTGTGTGTGTGTGTGTGTGTGTGAGTTCGTTCCCTATAAACTCGGGAACGGCTGGGTCAATGTTTTTTTATAATTTCACACGAATATACTTGACGTGTATGGGAGTGTTCTTGTGTAGGTTTTGTATCGGAATGAGTCCGATAAGTATGAAAAATCAATAACCGAAAAATCCGATTGAAGAAACATCACAAGTGCATGTGAGAAGTTTCATCATCGCACAAGCAGAAAGGCCTAGCCTACGAAATCAACTGTATATTCTTTTATAAGACAGGGGCGCGTTCGAAATGAATGTGTCTTTTTAGAGCAAAATCGACTCATGATATTTGACTTTTGCATTGCATTGCAACCTTTAAATTAAGCCATTATTTACAGATAATTTTTATAAAATCAGCAGTAGATTCTCTACAGTGCAATATAGAATGCCATGTATTTTGGACTAAGTCACTGCGAGGAGGTATATGAAGCTTCCTTCCAGTACACTGCGAGGGGGGGTCCTAACTAGAGCATGGAATCAATCGATTTGATTAAAAATGGGCGATTTCGCCGATTTCGATGACACTATATGTATGGGCAGGTGGAACATTTGTTGATCCTCATTCAATCCCAGACAACGTCGGGTCTCCCTACTTGTTAAAAATGAATCAACTCAAGTTAACATTCCCTCATTGATCCTTCAGTGACTTCTTGGTCACCCTGTACTAAGATCGACACACAACTTTCTTTATTACCACTTTACAAGACATGTAATAGCCCTATTAATTTTGTATCAGATTTTTTTTTTATATATAATAATATCGTGGGGTCTGCGTTCGCGCTGAATATTCACATCGTCGTGATCAAAGATTTTTATTGGTGTTTGTCATTCAGGGGTTATACCATAGTCACCAGGCTAAGCACTGCAGGCTGGCAGCCCAATTTGTTGATAGCTATGTGCCCACTTTTATTTATGAAAATCGACCCAGACAAGGCATGAAGCCATTTTATGTAAGGCACTAAAAATATTTATTAATTCAATTATTTATACTTACTTTTGCTTTTATTTTTTTTTAATTTTTCGATGACAGAAAATACCGTTCGGAATATACCCAATAAAAACAAAATGTTTAATTAAAAAAAAAAAAAAACGAAATGTAAAACGTTTCGTTTCCGTGTCTTTTTTGCCAGGTGATAAATACAAAATAAATAATAAGAAAACTTCACATCTGGTTGGTGTCACCGAGAGAATAACAAAGTCCACCCTTCAAGCAAATAGCATCTCAGATTGGCCAAAACGGGTTTGGAGAAGAGGAAGATATTTTAAGTGTGTCATTATTTACTTTTACACCGGTCGGTCGACAGGTGTTTAAAAAAAAGTAAAAATACTATAAAAAAATTCTCAGTTACGAAAATAGAATCTTTAAATAAGTTTCAAGGATTTTTTGCTGAAATGTTTTGGATATAATTTGGATGAAATGAGATTCCTATGCGTTTCGAACGAACAGTAAAAAGCAATGTGGTTTATGTAGCTACCTTCTTTCTTTCTTTGCTTGTTTGAGATTCTCTCTCCTCTTCACTTCCAAAAATAAATTAGTTTTTACAGGAATGTGTTAACTCAAAATATGTTTAACTGACGTAAAGTGTTTTAAGTCCTAAAAGTAAAAATTCTATATAAAATTAATCAAGCCTATAAAAGCAGTAACCTAGTCTACGAAATCTTTAGCCAGCCTTACGGAAAGATGCAGAACGTACGCTCAACACTCCCCACCATGCGCTTGTCAGAGAGCAGAGGAAAGAAATCTTCAATAACTCATGTACACGTTCCATCTGCTCACGCACATATATACACGCACTAGCAAGAACAAGGTAAACCAACGTACATACATAATAGCACACTACAAGATTACCCAATTAAAATCGTCTGAGGTAGTATTATATATATCTTTAATATCCTTTACGACCGGTAAAAAAGACAGTTTTGCATAAGAAAACAAAAAAAAACTTAACTTATTGTTACCAGTAATAAAGAAACGGAAAAAAAGTCACAGAAAAAGGCACAGAAAACTTTTCTTTAATAGAGAACCAATCAGTGTTCATTGTGTGATTATAGCCATATACTTAAGACGCTTCCCCCGATCAAAGGCACGGAAGCATGAGCATACGTTCTGGTTCTTTCGATAAGGCCGGCTGGAGAAATCTGATAAATGTTCTACGATCTCCCTCTCCTCTTCTCTCTCATTCTCTCTCTCTCTCTCTCTCTCTCTCTCTCTCTATATATATATATATATATATATATATATATATATGCACACACGAGGAAAATATATTGATAATAGAAAAATATCTACTAGTGTATATAAATTTATTTATCAATTTGAAACAAATGAATACACTACATTGTGCAGGCATTTCGAAGACACTATTGTATTCCTTTGTTTCAAATTAGTCAATAAATTTATATAAATCAGTATATATTTTTCTATTATCAATATCTTTTCCTTTTGTATCTAAGCTCCACCTGCATGCCGTACTTTTTATTACATAAAAAAGTCTCAATTTAAATAATTCTTACTATCTCCTAGACGGTCGAGTTTCTATCCTGGTTTGTAGTATTTGCGAGTCTAGCCGCACTGATATGCTGTTATAAGATTCCCTCGAAATTTTGTAGTTTAAATGCAACGGTTAATGACGATGTGATTTTATATTAAAATAATATTATACATGCACTTAAAGCAGACAATCGAACGCTCTTCCTCAAAAAAAATAAAATAAGTAAATGGAGGTTTGAAATTACAATTTTTCACCTAAAGATAAAGTACTGGCCGTAAATACGATACGTAAACCGATTAAATAACCAGACTAGTCCGAAATACTGACGCTTTTTAATACGTACGCCAAGCGAGAAACAAGAGTCAACAGCGCCAACTTTGACGAAACCTGGGTTCCAGTGAAAATGTACGAGTATATAATGTTTTACACCCACGAGGGTTAGAGAATACAAAATGCGTTTCACACGATGTCTTTATTACAATTATACGCATTTAATGGTTTTGAGACGAGTGATAACCGTGTGTACAATCTACCTTGTGCGTTTACTTTCTGTTGTGTGATAGTTTTTGTAGACAAACTATTAATAAATGAATATTCATTTTAAAGGGATGTTGAAGGGAAGAAAGGAAATAATGTTCATACTTAAATATTTGTATTATTTATTTATTTATTTTAGAATTCTATGTTGTCGAGTAGGTGCGTTTACGACGGATCATATTTAAAGACGACACAAGAATTGGTAGGCGAGTATGAATAAGTGGAATATTGAATATCAACCTGTCAAATTCCTAGTCATTAATTTCTGGATTTCATCGCCTTTTTAGTCACGATAAATTACACTTAAACTCCTGAAAACGAAACGCCATAATCAAGTGGAGACGCTTTTAATTGGTTCAACATATAGACATTCTATATTTATAATAGTTGTAACCTTGCAAGGCGATAATCATTAAGACAAACACAGTGATATCATTACCAAAAAGTGTATTAGCAAATGCATATTACAGAAGTAAACGTCATGATTCTAGGGCCATTACTGCCACAAAACGCTATATCGATATTCAGATGTAATTATACTCATAGTCTCTTAATAAACCGATTACTCCTCAAAAGGTTCGCTCAGCTTGCTCCATAAAAAATTATTTTACCGGATGCTATGCATGGGACCGCGTGTCCACTAACCATTTTACACATATGAATGAACAGCCGTTTGTGACATATTAGGGAGCCTACGCTAATAGCAATTAGGTTAGCTAACGTGGATTTTGACAGGGATCACACTAAGTACAAGATAGCCCAGATCTGTAAAACAGAATCGTTCTAAAGGTCGAATAAAGATGGATAATGTAGTTAAGGTCGGGGAGTGGGAAGTCAAACAGTACATAAAACATGAGTCAAACGATGACGAATAAATAATGCCGTCACAAGTTTTCAAATCAATCTCTCCTATGGAAACCGTCGAAACGAGACATGGCCATTAATGTATGACACTTGTAAACTAAAGGGAAGGTAACTTCGACGTCTGTCCGTGCGCGTCACTCATTTCGTTAAGTTTAGAAAATTAAATTTAAGAAACTAGCTAAAATAACTTTTATCTCTCTCTAATGATTACATTCTCTCTAAATAAACACTGAAACATCTCAGCAAAGGTCTCCGTCTGCATAACTCATCTCTTAAACTAGAAATTTAAGAAATAATTATTTAGTTATTTAGTCTCACTTTCCAGGTATCAATTTATTCTCCAAATAAAACCTTGGAGAAAACTCAGCGAACGTACCCGTTGTCTTTCCTGCATGAAAAGCTTTATTCGTTAAACAGACGAAACGATTGATGGCCACTGATGAAACAGCGACGTCATACGAAGCGATAAAAGACCCACGTATAAACACCCAAAATATATGTATAAATATACCTCATTTTATGATTGCAAATGTTATACCATTTCCCTTTTCCATTACTACAAAACAAATCCTAATGCCTAAAACTAATTCATAATCGTTAAAAAAAATCTCTCTTTCTCAGAAGTCATTCCCAGCCAGATTCGTCACGAAATTAACTTTAAAGCCTAAAATAGTAATATACTCCGATGATATCTTCTTTTTCACGAGATATAAAGGTTTTCTCTCTCCGCTCTATCGTTATTTTTATGAAGGTGTTTGGCTGAGCTCAAATCTTTGGTTCATCTAGAAAAGAATATTTACAGAAAAAAACTCGTTTATTTACAACCATTGCTAATAGTTTTCATTTCTTTCTTTGTGTTCTTAAAACCAACTGGGATGTTAATGAAATGAGTTTCTTTCCAAGTGTTTCCCATCTGTAGAACACAATATCACTGGATTATTCTAGTGCCCTAGAAAGTATCGCACTCCTGGCGTAACCCTTTGCCTGTATGAGAGTCAAATAAATCCTAAGAAGGAGTACTGTTGCTACACCTGATGAATACTCTTTCCCTGCCTTGACAGAATATAAAACTTCAAAATCTAATGGGAGATGTCCTTTTCTCTTCCTTACAATCTCTTTCCCATGGAAGAGACATTGCTAGTCTTTCTATACTCAATTGTTATTTTCATGGTAGATGCTCGACCGAGCTCCAATCTATGGTTTCCTCATAAAACATTCACAACAAAACCTCATCTAGCAACAAGCACTGGAAATAATTGCTCTTTCTTTCTATGTAAATCTAACTGGATCTGCTGTGAGCAAAGTTTATTTCTAAGGACTACCTATCTGGGGAACACAATACCACTGGTGCTACTTCCCAATTAATTACAGCTTTGTTATTTTCAGGTCCAACGTCAACAAATATATGTCGAGCCTGCCGTTTCCAATCCTCTAATAGTATTCGTCATATTTCAACCGAAACTATCGCTAGCCTTTATCCTCGAGTTCCCTTTGGTCTTGGTAGGTGGGGATTTATTATTTTGTAATATAAACATTCTTGTATTTACTCTTCAACCCCTAAAATAACGTTACTTGTAGCAAAGTTGGTAATACTTAATGAAGTTCATTGATATTTCGGTATATTATTTATGATTTTATATGGATTAATGTTTTCTAATAGTTTAAGGAAAATAATAATTATGAATTGCCTGTTTATTGCAATAAATGTATATATATAATATGGTTGTAATAGTTTAATGAAATGTAAATATTTTGATAGGTCTGTTTATTTTTCTAATGGTATCCAGAGGAAGCGGTGCTATAGAAATAATGATACTCGCTTAGAAACTTCTAATAATATTGTGAGGGGCGTGAAAGTACTTAATTGATAGAGAGTTAAAATGTTTGCTACCGTCTTTAGGAAAAGCTAGTTCCAGTGTGATTTTCGTTACAAACACTCGTAAAAATTCAGAAACGTCTACAGTTTTGACCGAAAGTGCAACATCCATACTGGCTGTCGGAAAACAACGATAAAATAAAAGAGATTATCTACTAATTCCGTTGTCCCATTTGTTATTCTGTAGATTTAGTTTTCCGATACATTTGATCCATATTTATTCCGTAATCCAATATATCCAGAAATTGTTTCCGAACGAAATCCTAGACGACGGACAATCATGGGCCGAATAAATAAATCTATAACTGAATTAAGCAGACGACAGATAATTACGCGGAAATTGCAAAAAGAAAAATCGCGGAAGCAAAAGAGAAATGAATTGGACAAACTAGCGAAATCAAAACGAATAGAAGAAAAAATACATTAATTCTTGGTCTAAGTTGAACATCTGGATCAGTTAACAATGCAATTAGGTCAGGAGAATAAAGTTTAATCACGAGAATTGATTTGGAACATTATTTTAAACTATCTTTGCGATTACGATTCGTATTATTTCGACGATTTGGACTGCTATTCTCATCCTAGAAATTATTCTCAAATGTTTCCATCGATATAATCATCAAGCAGTTATGTCTTGTAGAACTTGAGAATAGATAAATCGAACTCGGGAATCTGTACGGGGTTATGTTTTTTGCATGATTTAAATAAAAACAAGGGCAACTTCCGCTCAAATATGTTCCCTAGCAATCTTAACACTCGCACATATCTTCCATTTTTTTGCAAAATATAACCATTACAAAATGATTCGAAACTTATAAGCACTGAAAAGTTTCAACTTTAATTCATTCAGTTCAATGATTTGCTAAAGGTTGGTATTCATCAGAAGGTTGATTATATTGCAAATGCATACACATCTACACATTTCCTCACGCATAAGTTAGGGCTCATTTTACTAAGAATTAAGGTTGGTAACGGGACCTCCTTTTTATGACATAGAGTTATTTTAAGAAATGAACAAATTCAATAATTATGAATTATAATGCGCAATCGATAGCAAATGAACTTTCCCCCGATACTAGCGCACAAGGGCATATATTTGACGACTTCAATGTCCACCACAGCAACTGGCTTGGGTTTTCTACTTACACAGACGCAGCTGGTACCACAATACATAACTTATCTATATCCCATTCCCTCTCTCAGATGGTTACGTTTCCAACCCGTTTCCCAGACCAGCAAGAACAACATGTATCACTTCCAGATATGTTTTTTGACCACAGTTCCCGATGACTGTGTAACGAATGCCCACAGCCCACTTGGGAACGCCGATCATGCAGTGGTAATGGTTGAAATCGCCCTAAACTCTAGAGACAAAACTGAAGAGCCACTGCTCAAGACAACGAGATATTATAAAAAGCTTGAGTGAGAAGCGATCAGGGATCTCATCAGGGACGCTCCATGGCAATATTTTTTCACTTCCTGCTGAACATTGCGCAAATGAGACCACTGAATGGTTCAAAACGGCAATTGAAGCACATGTTCCCACGCGCAAATTCTATAGCGAGCCCCACTCTTCCCAATGGTTTACTTCTACTTGTGCAGCTGCCATAGCGTAAAGGCAGCATGCGTACCACAAATTTAACCGACATAAGTCCAGATCAAACAGACAGAAGTACATAGAAGCCAGAAATTACTGTAAGAAAGAAATAGCGACAGCTAAGAGAGAATTTACTGAAACCACCAAAAAACACATCGAAGCACAGAAATTAGGGATCCACGACTTCTGGAAAATCTACAACAGTGTAGTAAGTAATGGGCAATCAACAATTCCTCCACTATCCAACAATCATTAGGTTGTTTGCTCTGCAACTGAGAAGGCTAACATGCTTGCCGGACGGTTTGTTTCCAACTCCACACTGGACCCTGCTAACCACCACCTCCCTGACTTTCCTTTGCGGACAGACGCCACACTAGACGATCTGAAAATCCCACCTTTTCAGGTGCATGCTATCATAAGAAATCTCGACACTGCAAAAGCATGTGGACCTGATCTCATCCCGGCTGTGCTATTAAAAAAGTGCGCCGCTGAAGTAGCTCTAGTCCTATCCAAACTTTACAACAAATGCCTTAATGAATCTTGCTTCCCTGCCTGCTGGAAAACTGCTTCTGTAGTACCAGTTTTCAAGAATTCTGGTGAAAGAAGTGACCCAGTAAATTATCGCCCCATTAGCCTCCTCCCATTTTTCGCCAAAATATTGAGACCATAATTAACCAAGCTCTAGTCCATCACCTTATATATGCTAAACTTTTGACTGACCAACAATATGGATTTAGGCAAGCCCATTAAAGAGCAGAAATCCTAACTGTAATCTCAAAACGTATATACCATTCACTGGACAAAGCGGGGGGAGGGTAGAGCGATAGCTCTAGATATATTTAAGGCTTTTGAAAGGGTATAGCATGAGGGTCTTCAAGAAAATCAGATCATACAGTATCACTGGACGAATACTTCACATAATTAAATCCTTCTTAGATAAGAGAAAAATCCAGGTTATTCTTAACGGTCGTACATCTAAACAATATGTTATAAATGCGGGAGTGTCTCAGGGGTCTATCCTTGGACCTCTGTTATTCCTAATATGCATAAATGACCTCTCTGACAAAATTGCCTGTGAGATGGGTATATATGCTGAAGACATCACGCTCTATAACAGACATGACAGGAAAACAAATGAACACATATCTAAAGAAATGACAGAAACACTAGCGGATAACCTCCGATCTGTAGTAGAATGGGACCAAAAATGGATGGTGACATTCAATGCTGCTAAGACTAAACTTGTTTCCTTCAATAATTACAAGAAACCTTCCCTACCACCAATAGCAATGGTCAATGACTTTTTATCTGAAAGTACATCTTTTAAACTTCTCGGCATAACGTTCACAGGAAGCATGAGTTGAAACAATTACATTGAGAACATTGCCAGGACCGCTGCGAAGATGGTGGGTTCTCTCTTCCGTGCTATATACTTCTATAAGACCACCATTCGCCCATGTATGTAGTATTTCTGTCATATTTGGCTGGTGCATCTGCCACTAGTCTCTCGCCCCTAGACAAGGTTCAAAAGAGAGTCGCCAATCTGATAGGTCCTGAACTGTCATCTAAACGTCAGCCTCTGTCCCATCGACGAAATGTTGCACCCCTCTGCCTGTTCTACAAGTACTTATACGGTGAATACTCTGACGAACTGCAAGCACATGTGCCCACTCGACGTAAATACCCCCGACAAGCAGCTAAATCCCACCCCTTCACGGTAGAGATCCCTAGATGTAAGAGAGCCTTTTACTACAGTAGTTTCTTCCCCAGAAACGCTAGACTTTGGAATTCACTTCCGGGTCCCTGCTTCCCCAACTGTACTGACAGGCAAAAGTTCAAGTGTAACGTGAACCGACATCTTGCTGTCCAACTCCCTACACAGTAACCCTGATGCGTATGTACCTGATAGTACCTATTTACTATGCCTCCTCACGGGACAGAGTTAGACACCAGGGTCGTTTTTTAACATGGAGAAAAGGTACAAAAATAAGAAAGCGTCTCAGTCGTGAAGGACTGCTCCTCCACCGAAAGAGAACAAGAAATGGAAGTGCAGCATCTGAAGAAAGATACTACACTTTGATCTTGACCAAAAGGCCATAGCCCCATGCAACAAAGTTGCAATGTGCCTTGTTTGAGGTGAAAATACAATAATAAAAAATATTCTGAGAAATAGTGCAACAAAAAATATAAAGAGTAAACCATATTGGATTTCGGAAGGTTTTGTTGGCGAGAATAAGATTTTGCTATTTAAAATACTGAATACTGTTTGGTTGAATATTCACCAAAAATAAATATAACCATTTAAAATTTATTTATTTGTTAATTATCCCATGCAGCGAAGTTGTTTATTATTATTATTATTATTATTATTATTATTATTATTATTATTATTATTATTATTATTATTGTTGTTGTTGTTGTTGTTGTTAT
>NC_136487.1:28705482-28725482 GCF_053919585.1 Euprymna scolopes | reverse complement strand
TATATATATATAGAGAGAGAGAGAGAGAGAGAGAGAGAGAGAGAGAGAGGGATTGCTTGACTTACATCGACAAGTCAATGTATTGGTCTTTACAAACTCTTTGAACCAATGCTATATTCGACTAACTCTTACATGGTCTGAACTCGATGTCAACCAAACAGTAAATATATATATATATATATATATATATATATATATATATATATATATATATATATATATATATATATATATATCGTTAGTTATCATTCAAAAACCAGAATATATATTTATTTCACACTCATAGTATTTATATTATATTATGTAGTACGTCTTACATGTATTTCCTTGAATAACGAAAGTTCGCCAAACACCTCATCAGAGACAGATATCTTTTCCTTGAGAAAAAAAACAAAAGCAAGTTTTTTCCTTGGAATGAAAGGGATATTGTGACGGATACTAGCTGTAGCTTTGTACAGTAGTGGCGTGGTAGTAAATATTTTATAGGGAGATAATATGATTGCTATCCTGTGTTTAGAAGACGTTTATGAGAGAGGCAGAAATATCGGAAAAATGTAATATACTTTTATAATTATTAAAAATGTATTTGTGAAATATATATTGTATGAATTGATGTTAATGTTGATTGAACAAGATAGGCAAAGGAGGTTTTCAGTTATTTACTGAATTTAGATAGGTAAAACACGATGTATATATATATACATATATATACATATATATATATATATATATATATATATATATATATATATATATATATATATATATAGTAATGTGATTGATAATTTAAAAATTCAAATTATTTTTCGTATTTATAATCTACAATCAACATCCAAATGAATGCTTTGGCGATAATTACGGTTTTCGAAAGGCGAACAATTAAAAGATACATCTGTCTTACTTAAAGATTGCTAGGTTTATTTATGGTGTCTTCTACATATTAAAAACCCCACCCAATACTTTTGCTGATGAGGAGACTTTGTTTAAAAAAAAATATATGTCAAAATTATTGTTCGTGGCTTAATGTCTATCACAATAAAAACATCGTTTCCGAAACGATCGTACAAATTATTGACTTTTTTGTGCTTCCATCTTATGAAACATATTTTTAATTTTTAATTCTAATTTGAATTTTTAAATTATCAGTCACATTACTAAATATTAAAGTAGTTCTAGGATATTTGCCTATCGAGCTTATTATATATCTGAATTACAACGAGCATTGTTCGTTTCTTGTAAATTATTAATTTTGCTATCACATTAAAATACACTCTGCTCTTTAGACTACTGTTCTAACACCCTTATATATATATATATATATATATATATATACACATTATATATATATACATAATATATATACATTATATATACATGGATATATACATTATATATATATATATATATATATATATATATATATATATATATAATAGTTATGGAACGATTACAATATTTTTCCCGATTCTGTTACAATTAATGATTTCATACAAAATCTCCGATTCCAATACAGTTATCAATTCGATTTTTTATCAATCTTTTAACTAAAGATGTGTTATTTTTCCTGATTACTGTAAAAAATATGTTAAAGTACAAATATTTCCTCGAACAAAAAAATACACTTGTGGGAATAGTCTATAGATTTTAGTTTTACTGATAGCTTAAAATCAATAAATATTTACTATTTTATCATTACTGCCAACAGTTGAAGATTTTGCTTTAAAGAAAATCGAATAAAAAAAAACAATTAAAAGAATCGTTTTTGACATCGGAAAAATAAGCTCAAATTTGTCCGATTCCGATACACCAAAACGTTCCGAGTTTTTTGATTTCCGATTCCGATTAAACGTCCCCACACTTATATATTTTATCTCTTTTTTTCTCCCTTTCTTGCTTTCTTAATCTTATTTAATCCCTATAAACTGTCACTGTTAAATAACCTTTTGGGGGCAAGTATTATAAATTTCATATTCGTAGTTTCCTTTAATGCATTAACTTGTAAAATTTATTGGACACTTTGCAAACCTCTTTCCTCTTATGAGAAGAATTGCATTTTTCGAAACTCCACGGAATAAGGTTGTTCTTGTTTATTTCTACTTCTTGTAAGATAATTAAAATTTTGTGTACCTTTTTTACAGGTTTATAAAGTTTTTTTTTTAAATTTGAATAGATTTTTAATAAGACGTTTATGTATATATATATATATATATATATATATATATATATATATATATATATATATATATATACAAACATACCACATGCAATACTGTTTCATTATATCAGAACTCATCAGTTCGGCTAGCCTAGCATCTTTCCCCAGCCCGGGATTGATTGTCGGCAGTTCTAACCACTGGCCTATTGAGTCGGTGCTCACAAATGAGCTCTTAAAATGTCCATTAAATAACCATTCAACCACTACTTTTACAGTGCTCGAGCTGTATGTTCATTTATAAACAAGCAAACCCCGCTTGTCAATCATATATATATATATATATATATATGTGTGTGTGTGTGTGTGTGTGTGTGTGTGTGTGTGTGTGTGTGTGTGTGTATACATGTATATATACATACATATATATACATACATATATACATATATATATGTACATACATATATATATATATACATATATATACATGCATATAAATATATGTATATATACATACATATATATACATACATACATATAAATATATGCATATATATATATATACACACACACACACACACACATATATATATATATATATATATACAAAATGATTAACAAGCGGTGTTTATACAAAAAATAGTAGTGTTAAAAAGAGTGTAACATCTTTACTTTTAAACTCTTCTATCTATCTGCATCACTTCCCTCTTCGACTCTCTTCGCTTTCTTCTATCCCCGACATTATCGTTGATAATGACTTATGTGAAGACTCCTAGTGAATAAATAATAATCTAAATGGTTAAACAAATGCAACTCTGTTTTGGCTTCATCTTGCCATTAACATTATTATTTTGATATGTTTTCATACACTTTACCTCTGATCTTGTTTTGATTTTATTAATTTTGTTTTGTGTAAGATTAAGAGGAAACAACAAGATACAGATAGAGATAGAAAAGGATGGGTGAGAATGAATAAAGATACAAACACAAAAAAGATTAGAGCAACGGAAACATTGATCATAAGTTTATTTTAACATATACATGATGCCAGCAAATTCGTTTTTGAATATTGCCATTACTTGATATAGCATATAATATATATATATATATATATATATATATATATATATATATATATATATATATATATATATATATATATTGAGTAAGATGACTGATAATTTATAATTAAAAATTAAAAATCGGTTTCAAAAGGAAGAACAAACAAATCAGTAAATTGTACGATCGTTTCGGAGACGATGTTTTTATTGAGATAGACAATAAGTCTTGGACAATGATTTTATCATATAGTTTTTTGGCGGTTGTCGTAATAGCAAAGACGTCAGGTTTTTCCCCCGTTCTTTTCCTCCTTAGCGGTACGGGTTCGAGCCTACCTTCCTACTACCACTTTTTTTTTTTTTGCTCAACACACACCTCCAAACACCTGGGCAACGCCGCGCTGAAATGCTAGTATATATATATTTGTCAACTTCATTGAATGTTTTGCCGTTTTAGGCTACATAGCCAGCCTTTTTTCTTATAGAGATACACACTGATGGTAAAATGTGTATCTAATTTATATCAAGCAATGCCTGTGCATGAGGCTTTTTATAGTGAGGAAAGTCTTTGCACCGAGACAATCCCACTCTCTAAACAACTGCCACATTGGACCAAAAAGGAGAACAAGTCACCATCATTGGAAGCAGCAGTCGCCACATGTTTTATATCAGAGTTTTCCTTCTCCTAGAGAGGCTGCTCCCACCACGGCTTACGGGAGCCCTCTCCACCCACCATGCCATTTGATCCATGACTGGGACTTAGGTTGCTGGGCACCAGAGCATATTCCACACGCCGGATAATTACATACATTAACATATGCATACATACATGATGATGATTGCAACGTCTTGTCAGACGAGTGCCACTCGCTCAGACACTTCATGTCCATGGGCCCAAATGCCTGAGGGAGTATCTATACAAAGATGATGTTACAGAGTTTTAGCTTTGTAAGACAGCTGTCTCTCTCTAGGTTCAAAATGTTGAGATCCAGCAACAAGCAAGAACAAGATAGCCAGCAGCAAGTTAAACTACAGACCAGCTTAATGTGGGTATTGGTCTCCTGCTTTATAGTTTTTTAATTCAGAAATTTGCTCCTCCTAGAAAGGTTGCCTTCACCACGGCTTACGGGGGCCCTCTCCACCCCAACACACACACACACACACACACACACACACACACACACACACATATATATATATATATATATATATATATATATATATATATATATATATATATACACAAATATACACGGTGCTAGTTGGCCGTTGACCCCGAAAAAGAGTTCATTCGCCCTTTGGAATTTCTTGTTTTTAATCCTTCAAGGAGACTAGCCACCCTCCTCACCAAACAAGTCTGGTGAGTGAACCAGTTTAGTCGCCGGTGACCCGACCATGAGGCAGATAGTACTGGGTTACAGTAGCATATGACATGACATGACTATAATACATACATACATACATACATACATTTATACTTTTTTCTATATTCTTAATATAGCCTCAATATTTCTCTCCTCTCTTTTTTTTTCCTTTTACTCGTCCGCCCTTTTACATTTCTTTCTGGGTTTTTTTGTCCTTTTCCCGCTTATATTCCTTTTCTTCATATTTTTACTCACTTTTCCAACTTTTCTGTCTCATTTTCTGATTCTTCGTCTTCCATTTCTTCTAATTCTCCTACTTATTTTTCAATCTTTTTTTCTTTCTTTGTATGTATTTTTCTTTCTTTTTTCCGGTATTATTTTTATTCTCCACATTCTCTTCCCCATTCTCTTTCTTCTTCGTTTTCTTCTTCTTTCCTTTCTTTTATCTTCTTCCATTTTTATTTTCATTTTTCTCCTTCTTCACCTTCTTTTTCTTCTTACCCATTTTCCCATTCTTCTCATTTTTCTTCTTTTCTTTCTTATACGTTTTTCCTTTTAGTCTTCTTCCTCTTTTTGTCCCCCTTTTGTTTTTCTTTTTCTCTTCCTATTTTTTTTTCTTTTTCTTCCCCTTCTTATTCTTCGTCGTTTCCTTCTCTCTTATTTTTGTCCATCCTCTTCTTCGTCCTTTTTCATTTGCATTTCCTTCTTATATTTCTCCACACAATTTCAATTCATCTTCCTTTGCTATTTCTTCTTTTTATTTATTTTATTTATTTTCATCGCTTCCCCCCCCCTCCTTCATCTGTTTTTTATGCTGCTGCCTTCATTTTTTTTCCTCTTGAAAAGAAAAAAATACAAAATGGCTGCGTCTGTTGCCCTGACGGCCTTACAAACAATGGCGGTGCTATTATCTCGCAAGAATCAATAGCAAAAAAAAAAAAAAAAAAAAAAACGAGACAGCGAGAAATGGAAAAAAGATTAAAAAATAAACAATTAAATTAGGAGGAAAGAGGAAGTTTTCGGCAAATACAACCGCCATAGAATAAAGGTCGCTCATTCTAACCATTATTAGCAAGAGTGGGGAGGATCATCACGTGACTTTTTATCTTTTTTTTTATTTTGAAAGAATGCAACTATTTCTTCCTATGGAAAAAAAAAACGGTCAGGAAGTAATCATAATCAAAAATTACTTTCGTTGAAAATTGCATGTGCAGAAACTCTATCAAAAATTGCTGAAAATTGTGCTTTGCCAGTGTTCGCACTAGTATTGGGACGATTAATCGGAATTGGAATCGGAAAATGGTAGCTTTGGGGAGTATCGGAATCGGTACCGGAATCGAAAAAATTTGTGCCTGTTTTCCGACGCTAAAAACAGTTCTTTTAATTGTCTTTTTAATTTGATTTTGTTTAAAGCAAAATCTTCCTCTGCTGCTAGTAATGATAAAACATTTATTAATTTTAAACTAAAATTGACAGAGTATGGCACGGTGGTCTTCGCATGAAAATCAGATCCTATGGTATTACTAGACGAATGCTTTACATAAATTCTTTTTAAATAAAAGAAGAATCGATGTTTGTACGTCTAAACAAATTATATAAATGCGGGTGTACCTTAGGTATCAATACTTGGACCTTTATTAGTCTCTGAGATGGGCATATTTATTGACGACACCACGCTCTATAACATACACGTTGGGAAAAACGAATAAACATACCCAAGCCAATGATAGGAACTCTAGAGGAAGACCTCCAGTCTGTAGTGGAATGAGGTCAAAAATGGATGGCCACGCTTGCAGCTGCAAAGCCTATGCTCGTTTCCTTCAATAATTACAAGAAACCTTCTCAACCACCAATGGCTATGGCTAAAGATACATTACCTGAAAGTACTTCGTTCAAACTCCTCGACTTAATGTTCACAGGGAACATGTATAGAGTATTGTTGTCATATTTGGGCTGGTGTATCTGCTACTAATCTCTCACTCCTGGACAAAGTTCAAAAGAGAATCGCCAACCTTATAGATCCTGAACTGTCATCTAAGCTTCAATCTCTGTCCAATCGACGAAATGTTGCATCCCGCTGCCTGTTTTACAAGTATTTTAATGGTGGATGCTCTGACGACCTACAAGCCCTTTTACCTTTTCGACGTAAATGCCCCCGACAAACCCGAAAAGCAGCAAAATCCCACCCCTACACAGTAGAGATCCCTAGATGTAATAAAGTCTTCTACTCTAATACTTACTTCCCTAAAACTGCTAGACTTTAGAAATCCCTTCCGGGTGTCTGCTTTCCCAACTGTACTGACATGCAGAAGTTCATATATAATGTGAACAGACATCTTGCTGCTCAACTCCCTACATAGTATCCCTGCAACTTATGTCCCTGAGAGTAGCCCCCCCTACATCTAAGTTGCACTGTGCCTTGTTTTGGGTAAAATGGAAGATAAAATAAAAAATCAAATCAAATCTATAGATCATTTCCAACAAGCGTATTTTTCTACATATTTAACGTGTGTTTTTTTACGGCAATTATTTTTCTACATATTTAATGTGTGTTTTTTTATGGCAATTATTTTTCTACATATTTAACGTGTGTTTTGTTTTTACAGCAATTATTTTTCTACATATTTAATGTGTGTTTTTTTACGGCAATTATTTTTCTACATATTTAACATGTGTTTTTTTATGGCAATTATTTTTCTACATATTTAGCATGTGTTTTTTTATGGCAATTATTTTTCTACATATTTAATGTGTGTTTTTTTTTGTACGGCAATTATTTTTCTACATATTTAATGTGTGTTTTTTTTTGTACGGCAATTATTTTTCTACATATTTAATGTGTGTTTTTTTATGGCAATTATTTTTCTACATACTTAATGTGTGTTTTTTTATGGCAATTATTTTTCTACATATTTAATGTGTGTTTTTTTATGGCAATTATTTTTCTACATATTTAATGTGTGTTTTTTATGGCAATTATTTTTCTACATATTTAATGTGTGTTTTTTTTTGTACGGCAATTATTTTTCTACATATTTAACGTGTGTTTTTTTATGGCAATTATTTTTCTACATATTTAACGTGTGTTTTTTTTTGTACGGCAATTATTTTTCTACATATTTAATGTGTGTTTTTTTATGGCAATTATTTTTCTACATATTTAATGTGTGTTTTTTTTTTGTACGGCAATTATTTTTCTACATATTTAACGTGTGTTTTTTTTTTGTACGGCAATTATTTTTCTACATATTTAATGTGTGTTTTTTTATGGCAATTATTTTTCTACATATTTAACGTGTGTTTTTTTTACGGCAATTATTTTTCTACATATTTAATGTGTGTTTTTTTATGGCAATTATTTTTCTACATATTTAACGTGTGTTTTTTTTGTACGGCAATTATTTTTCTACATATTTAATGTGTGTTTTTTTGTACGGCAATTATTTTTCTACATATTTAACGTGTTTTTTTTTTTACAGCAATTATTTTTCTACATATTTAACGTGTTTTTTTTTTACAGCAATTATTTTTCTACATATTTAACGTTTTTTTTTTTACAGCAATTATTTTTCTACATATTTAACGTGTGTTTTTTTTGTACGGCAATTATTTTTCTACATATTTAACGTGTGTTTTTTTTTTACGGCAATTATTTTTCTACATATTTAACGTGTTTTTTTTGTACGGCAATTATTTTTCTACATAGTTAATGTGTGTTTTTTTTTTTTGTACGGCAATTATTTTTCTACATATTTAACGTGTGTTTTTTTTTGTACGGCAATTATTTTTCTACATATTTAACGTGTGTTTTTTTTGTACGGCAATTATTTTTCTACATATTTAACGTGTGTTTTTTTTTGTACGGCAATTATTTTTCTACATATTTAATGTGTGTTTTTTTTGTACGGCAATTATTTTTCTACATATTAAACGTGTGTTTTTTTTACGGCAATTATTTTTCTACATATTAAACGTGTGTGTTTTTTTTACGGCAATTATTTTTCTACATATTTAATGTGTGTTTTTTTTTGTACGGCAATTATTTTTCTACATATTTAACGTGTGTTTTTTTTACGGCAATTATTTTTCTACATATTTAACACGTGTTTTTTTTTACGGCAATTATTTTTCTACATATTTAACGTGTGTGTTTTTTTACGGCAATTATTTTTCTACATATTTAACGTGTGTTTTTTACGGTCATTATTTTTCTACATATTTAACATGTGTTTTTTTTACGGCAATTATTTTTCTACATAGTTAACGTGTGTTTTTTTTACGGTAATTATTTTTCTACATATTTAACATGTGTTTTTTTTACGGTAATTATTTTTCTACATATTTAACGTGTGTTTTTTTTTTACGGCAATTATTTTTCTACATATTTAACGTGTGTTTTTTTTACGGTAATTATTTTTCTACATATTTAACATGTGTTTTTTTTTTACGGCAATTATTTTTCTACATATTTAACGTTTGTTTTTTTTACGGTAATTATTTTTCTACATATTTAACATGTGTTTTTTTTACGGCAATTATTTTTCTACATGTTTAACGCGTGTTTTTTTACGGCAATTATTTATCTACATATTTAACGTGTGTTTTTTTTACGGCAATTATTTTTCTACATATTTAACGTGTGTTTTTTTACGGTAATTATTTTTCTACATATTTAACATGTGTTTTTTTTACGGCAATTATTTTTCTACATGTTTAACGTGTGTTTTTTTTACGGTAATTATTTTTCTACATATTTAACATGTGTTTTTTTTTACGGTAATTATTTTTCTACATAATTAACGTGTGTTTTTTTTTACGGTAATTATTTTTCTACATATTTAACGTGTGTTTTTTTACGGTAATTATTTTTCTACATATTTAACATGTGTTTTTTTACGGTAATTATTTTTCTACATATTTAACATGTGTTTTTTTTTTTACGGTAATTATTTTTCTACATATTTAACGCGTGTTTTTTTTTACGGCAATTATTTTTCTACATATTTAACATGTGTTTTTTTACGGCAATTATTTTTCTATATATTTAACGTGTGTTTTTTTTACGGTAATTATTTTTCTACATATTTAGCATGTGTTTTTTTTTTTACGGCAATTATTTTTCTACATATTTAACGTGTTTTTTTTACGGTAATTATTTTTCTACATATTTAACATGTGTTTTTTTTTTTACGGTAATTATTTTTCTACATATTTAACGCGTGTTTTTTTTACGGCAATTATTTTTCTACATATTTAACATGTGTTTTTTTACGGCAATTATTTTTCTACATATTTAGCATGTGTTTTTCTTTTACGGCAATTATTTTTCTACATATTTAACGTGTGTTTTTTTTTTGTACGGCAATTATTTTTCTACATATTTAACGTATGTTTTTTTTACGGCAATTATTTTTCTACATATTTTACATGTGATTTTTTTTCGGCAATTATTTTTCTACATATTTAACGTCTGTTTTTTTTACGGCAATTATTTTTCTACATATTTAGCGTGTATTTTTGTTACGGCAATTATTTTTCTACATATTTAGCATGTGTTTTTGTTACGGCAATTATTTTTCTACATATTTAACGTGTTTTTTTTTTTTGTACGGCAATTATTTTTCTACATATTTAACGTGTGTTTTTTTTGTACGGCAATTATTTTTCTACATATTTAACGTGTGTTTTTTTTTGTACGGCAATTATTTTTCTACATATTTAATGTGTGTTTTTTTTGTACGGCAATTATTTTTCTACATATTTAACGTGTGTTTTTTTTGTACGGCAATTATTTTTCTACATATTTAACGTGTGTTTTTTATGGCAATTATTTTTCTACATATTTAACGTGTGTTTTTTACGGCAATTATTTTTCTACATACTTAACGTGTTTTTTATGGCAATTATTTTTCTACATATTTAACGTTTTTTTTTACAGCAATTATTTTTCTACATATTTAACGTGTGTTTTTTTTACAGCAATTACTTTTCTACATACTTAACGTGTTTTTTATGGCAATTATTTTTCTACATATTTAACGTGTGTTTTTTTTACAGCAATTATTTTTCTACATATTTAACGTGTGTTTTTTTTACAGCAATTATTTTTCTACATATTTAACGTGTGTTTTTTTTACGGCAATTATTTTTCTACATATTTAACGTGTGTTTTTTTCACGGTAATTATTTTTCTACATATTTAACGTGTGTTTTTTTTACGGCAATTATTTTTCTACATATTTAACGTGTGTTTTTTTACGGCAATTATTTTTCTACATATTTAACGTGTGTTTTTTTTACGGCAATTATTTTTCTACATTTATAACGTGTGTGTTTTTTTTACGGCAATTATTTTTCTACATATTTAACGTGTGTTTTTTTCACGGCAATTATTTTTCTACATATTTAACGTGTGTTTTTTTTACGGCAATTATTTTTCTACATATTTAACGTGTTTTTTTTTACGGCAATTATTTTTCTACATATTTAACGTGTGTTTTTTTACGGCAATTTGAAACGAATGACAACCCTGTTGATATTTATAAATAATCGGTAATTGCATCGAAATTGGAAATTTTGTACGGAATCGTTAATGGTATCGGAATCGGGGGGGGGGAATATGGAATTGTTCCATCCTGAGTTCGCACTAATATTCGTATAAAGTGATAGAATTACATTTTTATTATTTCTGATAATCTAAAGAAGAAAAAGTTGGCATTTTTGCTAGGATAAAAGTAAAGTAGCTGTTCTGATACTGCATTTCACTTTTTCTGTCAACGGAAAATCCTTCTACGCTGAGACAATTTGTTATTTTTGTTTCTATCCAGAATGACCCTTTTGGGGGACTGGAATTTTCCTAAAACCGACTTTATGTCTAACTCTGCCCTCGTGGGGAGGCAAGTAAAGAATTACTTAAGAATTTCTTTAATTCCAGGCGGTGAGAGTTGTCTGACTTCCTACTTGGTATCTTGTTTCATCTCCCATCTTCATCTCCCATCTTCATCTCCGGTTTCGTCTGGAGGCTGTAAAAGGCACGTGTTTGCTCGCTTTGTCTAGCGGCACAGATATATATCTTCTATGATATAAAAAGAACTTTGTGTGCATGTAAGAGTTCGTTCTCTATCGACTCGAAAACGGCTAGACCGATTTTTATGAAATTACACGGCTTAACATCACAAGTGTATTTGAGAAGTTTTATTGCCACACAAGCCGAAAGGTTCGACATATAAAACCAATAATAGATCTTTGATGTGACAGGGGCGCGTTCGAAATCAATGGTTCTGCTTAAAGCACAATTGTACTATGATATTTGAATTTTTATTTTAAACGTTGTCACCACGCAAGCAGTAAGGTCAGCCGTACAAAATCAACAGTAACTTCTTTAATATGATAGTGGCGCGTTCGAAATTAATGTTTCTGTTTAGAGCACAATCGAAGAATGCTACTTGACTTTTGCGTTTTAAACTTTAATTCAAGCCATTATACATAAAAATGATTTATAAAATTAACGGTGGGTTCTCTACAGTGCAATGCAAACTACAATCTATTGTGGACTAAGTCACTGTGGCGAGGCATGGGAAGGTTTCTCCAACTGTACCGCGATGGATCCCAAACAAGAACAAGCAATCAACCTGTTTGATTGAAAAATAGGCGATTTCATCAATTTCGATGAAAATAAAATATGGGAGCGTGAAACATTCGTTGATCATCATTTAATCGAGGACAACGTCGGGTTTCCTTGCTAGTATATTTATATAAATATCTTCTAGTCGCGGCAGTATCGGGGATATTTCTGACTCTATCACGTCATCTCCTCTATCCTCCAACACACCACGTAGTTCTTCGTAGGTGCATTGTGCGTCCTCTGCTAGTTGCTTGACGTAAGTTCTGTGTAGTCTCCGTACTGGGACACATTTCTGTTTTTTTTTTTTTTTTTTTTTTTTGTGACAACTTCATTCTTAGCCCTTCAGCAGTAAATACCAAACCTGATTCTCTCTCTCTCTCTCTCTCTCTCTCTCTCTCTCTCTCTCTCTCTCTCTCTCTCTCTCTCTCTCTCTCTCTGATCAGGCTTAAGTTGCAAATGAATGTATCGGTAAAACTGTTCTGTTTTGCCTTGCTGCCTACAAGAGATATTAAGATCAGCTCTTAGCATTCTAGTGGACACACCGCCAATTTTCTTTTTAAATCGTTTTTGTAAAAGTGCAACATGGACACACATGTTGTATATCAACATGGACACACATGTTGCATACAGAAACAGTCGCAAACAGCAACGGGCAGAAAACATTTTCAGGGGAGGTGCTCAAGTGAAAAAAACGGCAAAAATATAGTAATGAACATAGTCCACTCTACTCTGTAGGACAAAAGCCTAAAATACATTCCTCTGAAAAGGGTACTTTTAAAACAGAAGTAAAAGGGATAGATGCTTACGCATCCCTAGCACCCCCCCTCTGCATGTACCTTGTCACGAAGGAACGAAAAAGGAAAGAAATTCAATTCAACTTTTTTAGTTGAAATAAAAGGCATTTATTCATGGTACTTTCAACAATGCATTGCATCTTGTTTTACACAGTTCATTTCGTCTGCCATTTACTTAACAAAAACCTACATTCTCGACACGGGCTGAAATGTCTCTCGCTGCCATGAGCCACACGTTCATCTTACGTCGCCTAGCGCTTTTTTCAAGTCCTCTGCCGCACACGTGCGTTCGCCGTCCTTTTTCGTCTATTTTTCTCTGCTTTTTTTTCTTCTCTTCTCTTGCACCATTGTGACATTTCTTCACGTTATCACTCGGTCATTTGCATGTGTGTCGTGCGGCTGCTGCTGCGACCGCTAGCAACTCTGTTACGAAAGCCCAGATGCTGCTAACATTGGTGACGACTCCATTCTTAGTTCTTAAGCAGCGAATATCCAACCTGGTTCTTCTATCTCTGATGAAGGTTGAGCTGCAATGAAGACTCCGTAAAGCTGCTCTATTGTGGCGTGTTGCTTACGAGAGATATTAAGAACAGCTTTTAGCATTCTAGTGTACACACCATCAATTTTCTTCTTAAATCTTTTGGCAATCGTCCAGATGTTATAAGCATATGCCAATAAATATGCATTGGTTTTTATTTTAAAGCGGGGGATATGTATGTGCTATGTATTCGCCAACATGCCAACTTCAGAAATGCACATATCTGGTTTCGTTCGTCTTGTTTGTTTTACGGCGTATGTTTCTGTTTGCACGTTTTTTTTGTTTGTTTGTTTGTTTGTTTTTATTTTTTTTTTTATTCATCGAACTACTGTTCTACTCTTGAGTGCAGTTTTCGCAACGTTTCGGTCGATGTAACTTCCGACCTTCTTCAGGTGTATCTTCTCGAACTCGGTAATTTGGACGGAATTTCAAACGGAATCTTTTACTTCACGGGGGTAGCATGCTTTTGTTTTATCAGCCATGATTTTCTACATGATGAATTTTCGTAATTTTTGGATATATTACTATTTTCAGCATGGCAATTAAGTACGTAACATTGTTTCTGCTTAAAACGGCATATTTTAAAAGATCAATTTACCGACTGTATTTAAAAAGGCACCAAATTATCTATTATTTATAATTTACGTTCCAATATCGTGTTAAATTCTATACTCGGTCTACTTAGTAATATTATTATCTCCCAGCACATGGGCTGCTTTTTTTTTAAGTCGTCTTACTCTCCACCGTTCTTGTCTGTCTATAATTTTTACTTCGTTCCATAATGGTAGATGGTTTCCCTTTTCCCTGCAGATATGGTCAACTATACCCGATTTTTCAATCTCTCCACGTATTATGGCTTTTTGATGTTCTTCTAACCATACTTTTAACGGTAGGTTTCACCTTTGTATAGTTTTTTTTACATTTACATTACAGTTCTTAGTCATGATTTATTTTTCCTGTAAAGGGTTACATCAATCGAAACGTTGTGAAAATTACATTCAAGATAACAACAGTAGTTCGATCAATCCAATAAATATTATTGAATATATAAATGCACACAGATCACTATATTCAACTGTGATTTTATATTTTTCCAACCGTAATAGATCCGATTTGAACTCGGCATCGAACGCGTAGAGATTGAATACTAAGTTGACTATTAAGAGACAACGTTTCATTCTCTCCTCGTTCTGTTCTTGCTCTGTCACTTTTTTTTTCCTTCTATCTTTTTTTTATTCCATTTCTCTTAAAACGAAGAAGCACTCAGTTGAAACGTACTGGAGCGTTGAGATTAGTTTTACTAGAACCGAGTATTAATAAGGTGAACTAAAACAGTAAAAAATTGTGGGCTCCACCAAAAAATGAAGGAAAAAGGGAGCAACAACTTCGATTGATACCTGGGAAAATAGTCGCGAAGAGTCAAAATGGATGTAAAGGCTGAGGATGGAAACCATTAACAAACACTGACTAGCACTGTTAACGAGAAATCAATGGTAAGCTGCTTTTGCGATAAGGCAAAGTCATTTGCAATGGTTATCAAAGATGCGAAAAATACTGGTAATTTGGATAGAGTTGATGTCACCGAGACTCTAGCAAACATCACTGTTAATTATCAATGAGCAATCACTAATGAAGAACTCTGACAGAACTCCTAGTGAGTAGAAATAATAAACGTTATCAATCCTTATATATATACATCTTCTCTACTCTTCTGATGAGAAGCATTAGGCTTCGAAATGCCTTGGCGTAAAGAGTCCCTTCTATCCCCAACTAAGTGTCTGTATTCCCTTATTGAATAAATGAACCGATCTATATTTTCCAATATATAGTTTTTGTAAATTCGTTTAGCAGTTTAGCATTCTTATTGTTCTCCTATATATATATATATATATATATATATATATATATATATATATATATATATATATATATATATATATATATATTCGTATTCCTGTCTGTATGTTCGTTTGTTTGTTTGTTCACAATTTGATTAATATATACAAACCATTCCTTACTTTAATCTTTCATTTAGTTCTATATATTGCAAAATATACAATTAAGAGATCACCTTATATATATATATATATATATATATATATATATATATATATATATATATATATAACGAGAGCAGATGGAAGAATAGAGTAAATTCAATTCTATAAAAGGAGTCTTATCGAGATATCTTCTTTATCTTAGAATTAAATATAGCCCCCCCCCGTAACAACATCAAAAATTTTATTTATTTATTTATTTCGTTCCTGATGATTCCCTCGCATTATGTTACCTAGCACCTTCTCTACTCTTCTGATGAGAAGCATTAGGCTTCGAAATACCTGGTCTAAAGAGTCTTCTTTATCCCCCAAATAACTGTATGTATATCCTTATTAAATAAATGGCTCATTCTATATTTTTCAATATATAGTGTTCGTGAATTCATTTTCCACTAATATTGTCTTATATATATATATATATATATATATATATATATATATATATATATATATATATATATATATATATATATATAATTTGCAGGCCTTTAGAAGATTATATTACTATTTTATGAAATTTTACAATTGGTAAAAAAGAACCTATATTTTCAAACAAATAAAATATGCCCAAATTTGCCTACGTTTGTATATATAGTGTCCTGGCAAGTCAGCTTTAATTTTCCTGCTTTGGGATAAATTTTGCTTAGAGTGTTTTTGCTTGGCTGTCTCCCCTGTGGCTTTGCCAGGCTATTAATGTGTGTGTGTGTGTGTGTGTGTGTGTGTGTGTGTGTGTGTGTGTGTGTGTGTGTGTGTGTGTGTGTGTGTGTGTGTTGTCATCCCAAGAGGGCAAGAGATAAGAATGTGGCCTGGCCTACATTCCATTGGGAGACCATCCTTAAAATCCGTAAAGGGAAAATGAGTTTGAATGAATGTGAGATGTCAAGGAGGGAAGGAGGCTAGCGACATGAGGAGGGAAGGCCGTTGGGGAGAGGGGTGGTAGACGGATAATCATCGTTATCAAATGGTGAGCCGGCCGGGCTTCGAAGCACCGACTGAAAATAAACAGATAAATAATTCACAGCGTTTCTCCCAATAGTTTGAACGATGGCAAAACAATTCTATTTTCCCAGAAGCTTTGGCTTGAATCGAGGATAGATATATTCTGGTATCGGTAAAAGTACTTTCGATGAGAATGGCATTCTGAAAATGAGGATAAGTAGGTTTGCTAGCTTTGTCACGCCATACTAATCAGTCTTCAAAAGACCAAACATGTTTACAAATAATACTTTTTTAAAATACATCGCATAACTTACTATCTAGCTCTGCTCACATATTGAGCCCTATTGAACTAAATATTGAAAATTGATCCATAAAATGTTATATCTTTCTATAAAATTTTATAAACGATAAAATTGTCGCCCCAGAAAAGACGACATGATTTCATTTCCGTTTGATGAAAACCGGTTTTCATTTTTGTTGCAGACCATCTACTAATTGACCAATTGTGCACGAATCCTAAGAGCTGGTAGACCTTGGGTGTGACAGCAGGACTCGGCGCTGGTCCAAAGAGGCTCAGACTTGGCTTCTGGAGTACTATGAGTTTGTATCTCTCTGATACTGTCTCCCCTCCTCTCCCGACTTTAACCCGCTGGACTACTTCGTTTGATGATACGTCGAGAACACCACCAACATGACTTCCTACAACACCAAAGCCAGCCTGATCATCGCCATTTGCCAAGTATTCGCCGGGCTCCCGGTTCCGGACCCGTATCAAGATGGTAATTGAGACTAAAGACGGCTGCATTGAATATATGTCCGCTCTACTACATAATCAAGTTACCTGAATTGATTTTTTAAATAAATGTATTAAAATAAAACTGTAGTGTTGTTTTCTTTAGGGATAAAATTTTATCGTTCCACCTTGTATATATTAAATAAACTTATAGAATATTTTTATTTAAATATTCTTTTGCCTACAGACATTAGTCCTTCATGCTCATGCAACTTTTAGTGTGGGAAATTATAATTGCTATCGATTGAAGGATTCGAACCCAGTTGTAGTCACTTGTGACTCTGCAGCCTGGTATTCAGCTTTTAGGCCACCATTAATTGACACGGGAAGGAAGAGAATTTAAAATCTATATTATGTCAAATTAGCAGGCATATACACTAAGCTTACTCATATAGTGTTCAACAGCGGCGAATGTAACTTCACTTTACGCATAGATTGATATAAGATATCAAATTATCAATGACCAATGTTTTGCTTGAACTGGATTGAAACGATGATGTAGACGCATTTATTTGTTATTTTTAAGGGATACCAAATACTTGTACATGAGGGGTTCCAAACGACGAGAAGAGACAATGATTCATTTATGTTATTAGGTGAAGAAGAAGAAGAAGAAGAAGAAATATATATATATATATATATATATATATATATATATATATATATATATATATATATATATAATAACACAGTTTATATAATAGACAGAGTCTGTGAACATTTAAGAGTCAGAGGAACATTTAACATTTCCGCTGCAAGATTTTTCGAAATCCAACTCCCTCAGACGTCTAGTATCAATTGGCACAAAAGTGGATAGTATAACCCTCTTACAAATGTTTCTGTGTTTTAGAAGGGAAAGGAAGGGAAAGGCAGGAGAGGAAAATATAGTAGGCTGGCAAAGTATTTATATATATAAACAATTTTCTTGAATCCCTGATGAGACGGTTAACATCGTTAAAACGTAGATTAACCCGGGTAGGGGTTTTCTTGCGTTTATATATATAAAAGCTCTATGTATGTATTTGAAAAATATTTTTTTTTTGGTATTGATTTTTTGCGGACTGTTATACTCATCTTCATAGCTTTTTTTTTTTTTTACCACGTTTTGACCAACTAATCCTGGTGCAGTGGATAGAGTCGTTGAATCTCTACAGTTCCAGGTGAGCATTGTCTGAAAATAGCGGTTTCAATCCTACCCAAAGCAGACCAGTTGGCCAAAACATGACGAGGCAACAGCAACTATGGAAGGCAGTAATTACTGTGGATACAGTTACAAGACTCAGCATTCCTATCCTGTCGCGGTTAACTGCCTGAAGAAGGCCAGAGGGTGAACAACAACTATGAAAATGAGAATAACAGTCCACAAAAAAAAAAAAAAATACACACGTTATGAAACCTCATTTGAAAGGATTCTAAAACAAAATATAAATAAATATATATATTTTTTTCAGCATATCATTTGATAGTTGGTTGGTTGGTTGGTTGGTTGTTTTGTTTTACGGCATACTGACCCTTTTCTGGTTACTTAATGCCGAATCCAGTGATTTGGATGAAAAGTTTTTTAGTAGAATATGTTTTTTCAAGTCAGTTTCTATTTAACCCATAGTTGGGACCCTAACAGGTACTACCACTCCGGGTCAGAGTGGACCTGGGAGCAATGGCAATTAAAGGGTGGCTCCACACTCTCCAAAGCCCACAAGCTGGGGCCTCACCATCGGATATAGTTTAAGGTCATATCCAGGACCATATCATTTGAACTCATTTGATATATATATATATATATATATATATATATATATATATATATATATATATATATATAGTAAGTTATAAAAATATATATGGCAATTAAGCTACACAGAATATTCCGCGTTTCATCCACACTAGGATTCGTCAGGCTTATATTTACATAATGCTACATCTGAGTTAAAAACTGTTTTATTAAAATTATATATATATATATATATATATATATATATATATATATATATATATATATATATATGAAAAAATTAACATAGTTTCTCTTACAGAAACACCAAATCTTTATTATGATAAGATAAAGATGACCTGTTCTACGACGTAGATTAGCGTTTCAGGTCTTTACCAATAAATAAAGGCCCAACGCCCAACATAACAATGGACACAGATTCTTGTTCTTGTTCTGTTCTTTTTTTTTTTTTTTTTTTTTTCCTACACAACCAAGATGCATTTAGTTATCAGGACTCCTCGCAGTATCCATTACCGAAATTCTATCCACGTCAACTGACTTTAAAATGAGATACGGTTAGAATGGAAGAAAGAAAGATAGAGATAAAGAAATAGAGAAAGAGAAAGATTAATAACTAGTGAGAGAGAAAGTGGAAAGAAGAGATGAATTGGAAGGGGGAGAATGTCAAAGAAAGTTGTAGAGGGAGAAGGTTAAAACAAGAAAGCACTTGACAGAGACGAAGCGAAAGAAGATGGGATAGGTTGTTTGCTCTTTCGTAAAGCTTTTAAATCTCGAAAGAGAATTCCTATTTATCGTATACAATTAATTGAAGACAAGCTGCTTTTTAACCCATAACAGAGGAAGGGTGGGTAAATACTGATGTACATTTCCCAACATTTTTAATGAGTAAATGCACACAGTGGATCCAAACTTGACATATATTCACGAAACCATTCAAAAATGCCAAAG
>NC_136487.1:28620482-28700482 GCF_053919585.1 Euprymna scolopes | reverse complement strand
CAAGTTGAGGCTGCCATTTTGGAAGATCGGCGCATTACTATTCGCCAAATAGCCCAAGATGTCAAGATTAGTATAGGGTCTGTGGAAACTATCATTCATGACCATTTGCATATGCATAAGGTGTCTGCCAGATGGATTCCCAGATTGCTCACACCATTCCAGAAGCGAGAACGCGTCGAGTGCTCGAGGATGAATTTGGAGATGTGCAAAGAAGATGAGTCAAAATTTTTCAAAAGACTAATTACACGGGATGAAACCTGGGTCCATCACTATGATCCAGAGACTAAAGCCCAGTAAATGCAGTGGAAGCACTTGGACTCGCCACCTCCAAAGAAGGCAAGGGTGAAACCCTCCGCTGGCAAGGTCATGATCACAGTCTCTGGGACCAGGACGGAATAGTGATGACAGATTTCCTGGCAAAGGGTACCACAATTACAGGAGCCTATTATGCTTCACTTTTGAGGAAATTAAGGGAAGCTATCAAAATCAAGAGGTGGGCAAGATCAGCAAAGGTACCCTTTCCTGCAGGACAACGCTCTGGTCAACAACTCGCATGTCACCAGATCAGAAGTACGGGCGTGTTCTTATGAAATCCTCCCCAATTCTCCCTACTCTCCTGACCTTTCACCCTCTGACTTTCACCTCTTCCCAGCCATGAAGTTGTTTTCTAAAGGAAAGCGTTTCCCAGATGATGCAGCCTTGATTTCTGAAGCCACGTCGTGGTTGGATGACCAACCTGGGGTGTTCTACAAAAACGGTCTCCAGAGCTGCATCAAACGATGGGAGAAATGCATAACTCTGGGTGGTTCCTATGTAGAGAAAGACTAATAAGTGTGCCAAGTTTCGTTGCTCTAGTGCCGTGGGAAGTGGGTCAGGGCCATTACTTATTGCACGCGCCTCGTATATATATTTATATATATATATATTTATATATATATATATTTATATATATATATATATATATATATATATATATATATAATTAAGTCACTCAGATTTTTAAAGTCAAAGCTAAACAGCAAGGCATACCCTAATCATTCATATTTATTAGTCTGTGTCATTTGACATAGACGATTAAAATTCCAATCGCTTTCATCGCTTACATATTTTACCAAGTTTCACATGATGTTATAAAAACTGATAGCGATTCCTTGTTTTCACTAAGGACAAATCTAAAATGGTATCTATATTTTATGGGAATTTAGCGAAAAGATAACATGCCGCTAAGAATCATAAAAATAGAATAAATTTTAGTCCGCTCACCATCAAAACTCAAATCCTGTGTCCTGTGCTCTATCTGTACAAAGCAGTGCAGATCATGCATCGGGCTTCACAGTCATCAACGAAGTCAGAGTGTCAATAAAAAAAATATGATGAAGAAGACGTCGTCATCCACATGGATGGACAACCATAACTACCTTATAATAATATTAACATTGATAATATTACTCTCTTTCCATTTCTGTTGTCTCCAAATTGAAAACGTTGAATAATGTTTGTAATGATGATAATATTATGTATAACATGATGACGATAACAATAATAAAAATAACATTTTGTTTCGCATTTGTAATTACACTTCATCATGCAATACGTCACAACTAACGAAACTTGATAATTAGTCGATTTCAAATAGTTTATTCTACACGCAAACACGTTTACTATTTTGGAGACACGCATGCAAGAAATAAAAGAAAGGATAGCAATCATAATAGGTTTTCGTTGGACGTCGGATACGTAAGTTTAGTGATAAAATTAAACAATCACGCATCAAATGTGCGGTGATGAGGATACTATATACAAACAGAATTTCCTTGTTGCCATTTAAACATACATTTAGCTCTTTTAAACGAAGTTATAGGATTTGAAAATTTCATTAAATTACTCGGGTCTATGTTCGCGTTCAACAACCGCAAGGAGAAATAATTCAATAGTTCCGTACTTACATGCAAAAATGTAAATGTAATGTAAACAGACATCTTACTGCTTAACTTCCTACTTAGAATGCTCCTGTAGTCACAGTCTCTCACTCACAGTAACCTTTTATGTTTCGTTGGCGATTTACCTTGTTTGGAATTAATATGAGTAAAAAGATGTTCAAAGTTTTGACTGTGGGTTTCCTTGTGTAGTCAACTTTCCCGGGCAAAGTCAGGATACGGGGCCGTAAGCATGTATATTTAAACGAAAATTTCTGCCTCGTTTCTCTTGAAAAGCAAATATTTACATTACAGGTCTTGAAAGGAATCTTCTTCCAAAGGGTCTTTACAAGTTTTTAATGTAACCATGTTAGATAGTTCTCATTCGATAGATTTTCAGATATTTATAAATACTGATATTTTATGCTATTCTAACTAAAAATTGTTGGACTGGAATTTCAGCGGACATAAAAGATTCTTTCGACAGGCAAATAAAAAAGACAGTTGCAACTTATAATAGATTTTAATAGAAAATACTTTACGACCTCTTTCTTTTTTCTCCTAACCAGTCTCCCCTCCTGCTCTCTCTCTCTCTCTCTCTCTCTCCTTCTCTCTCTTTCTCACCTTCTCTCTCTCTCTCTTAATAACGAACAGAGAGAAAGGCGACAAGAGAAGTTCATTTTCATTTTCGAGGTTCACAGTTCTTTTCAAATAATAAATTTACTGTTTAATATCAAGTTTTAATTGGCAATTTATCTAAACTGATTACAAAATCAATAGTACTACTATTACTTATACTATTAAAATTATGTCGAAATTTATAATTAGTAAAATTCCTCCAATAAAAACAAAGTTACGTGCAGAACAAACATCGTTGCGGTAATTTCTTGTCCCTTTATGGTATCAACCGGTGCAGCTGTCACCTTACCAACCTTTTCTTACCGACCATCGACTTTATGGTGAAACAAAGATATTGTTTTCTGTAGAAGTAAAATAGATAATGTGTTTTCTTTGTCCTGTTTTTCTTTGACGGATACACGGATATAAATATGCAAAATGGCACTCGATAGAGTGTACATCTGCGCCAATGTACATCCATTTATTTATTTATTCCATTCACAAAATCTTCAGCTGTATCACCTTCTGCATAATCATGTTAACATAACGTTTCTGATTAGATCATCGAAGTTAAGCAACGCTGAACCTAGTTAATACCAGATGGGTGAAAATTTGGGAATAATAGGCGCTGCATGTATTCAATTAAGCGGATAACTATAATATGTCATGAGCCAGCACGGAAGTAGTAACGCTTGGAAAACTGTCATGAGAATGCTAATGTCAGTGCAAAATTTGGTATAGGAGAAAATTAGAATACCTACTAGACACTATCTTCGAGTGTGTAAGATCTCTCTGTACAGAGGTTTGTCAGGACAACCTGGCATGAGAATACTTCTACCTATAACCCTGACTAAATATTCAAAATCAAGTATTTGCGGCCCAAATAAAATCTTCTCGGTGTGACTAATCCTCACTGGTTTTTATAAGGAATCGTGCACTTTTTCCAAGTCATATTAGCCCAAGTAACAGCAAAGACTCGGATACTCAACCAGACTAGTGTTGTATATTAGCTTTCTTGGATCATTGCCGAATTACCTGAGTAATTATTATTATTATTATTATTATTATTATTATTATTATTATTATTATTATTATTATTATTATTATTATTGTGTAGATTGAATTAGATTTTTTAAGAGAAAATGCAATTCAATGATAAATATGGTTAAATGACGTTTTAGGAATTTAACTTGACTAGATTCTATAGACAATAGCCAGAAGGAATTCTAAATAAATAAAAACAAGCATGTTTTTAGAAAAAGGAATGTTAGTTTTCATAATTAGTACAAGCAATAATTTAAAGATAGATCTGACATCCAGAGTTTGACGTAGAGGTTACTTAAGATGGCGTAGATCTTAGGAGAGAGCTTGAAAAGACACGTGTCAGAGTCAAGAGTTGGAAGTCACTCGAAGATCTCAGTCGAAGAAGTCGGGGAGAAGACATCGTGGAAGCCGGTGAAGTCAAGATCAAAATGTGAAGTCAAAGCGTCGTAATATCCGAAATGTTGACACGGTGTGTGAATAAATGTTATGTGAAATATAACTTCTTGTGATGTTATCTTTCGAAGAAACAAGTATTCATTGCAGTTGCTCATGTCATATTAAATGTTTCGAACTCTTAAATGTTTATAGACTTGGTCTATTATATACACTCCTCTTCTTCTCCAACAAAGAACATTTGTCTAACTCTCCATCAATGGAACATTGTTTCATCTCGTCGTTTGAAGCCCCCTCGTGTACAAGCATTTGTTATCCCCTCAAAATAACATGTCGATATGTCTACGTCATCGTTTCAGTTCAGTTCAATCAAAGTATTGTTCATCATAAAAGTTATATACATCCTGTATGTCGGTTTATATACACCAATATTTATTCACTGATAATTTGATACCCCGCTATGGACACATGAAATGCATTAAAACAAATCTAATTCAACTACAGGATAATAATGATCTTCTTGTTTGAGTAATTCGACGATGCCCCAGGAGTGCTAATATGCAAGACTAGATGAATTCTTGTCCTGAAATCTGATAAGACCGCAAAAAGTATACTACAGTGGACCCCCGACATACGAGATTAATTTGTTCCCAGATGAAGCTCGTATCTCGAATTAAAATAGCACCATTAAGGATACGTAGTGAAACATGACACACCCGACCACCTAGCGGTTGCATCTGGAAACTCGTAACTTGGATTTTCGCTCGTATGTAGCGCCAGCGGAGGATTTTTGCTCTGAAACCATCTAGTATCTCGAATTTCTCATAACTCGAGTAGTTCGTATGTCAGGGGTCCACTGTATAATATATTTAAATAATTAATTGGGGAGAGGAAAATTATGTTCTCAATTTCTTTACCAACTCGGTGTTTGTCATGTAAAGGAAAACTTTCATGGAATATTCGAATATTTATGGGTCTCATATAGAGATCAAATGTTAACCCCAGGAAGGCGGTTCCTCGATATCTGAGAACTTTGACTGAAGTAAAGTGACACAAAACATCAAACTAAAGACAGCAAAAGATAAATCCCACCTTTTGCTTCAAAAGCTGTTGCTCTTATGTTTTTAAGAAAAAAAATGTTTGCATTGCCTTTTTATAGAGCCACTTAATTTTTTATTTGACCTTCGAGAAAAATTTCAAAACTGATTGGGTATAAGAGTTAATCAGTCAGCCTATTCACGCTCTCCATTTTCTTCAATCTAATTGTTTTGATCTTTTATGTCTGGGAGTAACCAAGTTGGGGAGTTGGGCAGCTTGATATTTGTTCACATTACATTTACTTTTTGTTTTTATGATCAGAAAAACAGTGAGCAAGAATAGAAAAAAACAAACAAACAGTCCGATAAAAAGATATCATAGTAGAAAATCTTCCAGCATCTATGGGACCACTACAATGGAGGGGTAGAATTTTGTTGCTTGTCGGATGGGTCGCAGGTATTTACGCTGAGGGAGTAAACATTAATATGAGCATATTCCGTGTAAGTGTTTGTAAAATAAGCACACAAAACATAGCGGCGATACGAAAAAAGCTGGAGTTCAACAGACAGTGCAATTCCTATCAGGTTAGAACAGTTTTTTCGCGATCTATTCAAGAGGGTTAGGTTAGTCGTTGATGCACTACCCAGATGTGGCAACAATACTCTATGGAATTGTATCATTTCAGCAAAACGTTGAAAGACAAACAAAAGAACAACAAAAAGAAGTATTACTGCTTCATTTTAGTAGCAAAATTGAGTTACCTTTGATCTTGCTCCGCCCGGATAAAACTCAATCCTTTTTTCTTTGACTTTCGCGAAATGGAGTTTGCCATTTCAGCTCCGTAAAGAGCTGCAAGTAAGTTATACTTAAATGCATCGAAGATTATCATTAGCGATTTTTACAGTTAAAATTTTTTGTATTGCATTCTACCTTTATGAAAACTACTTCCTGTATTTAAAAACGATAAATAAATAAAGTTATCTGTTATATTCTTATATTTAATATATTAATAGCGGTCAGGTCTAAGTTAATCCCCCTTCACCTAGAGAAGTTAATGCTTAAGAGGATAACCCACAGACAACGAATAGATCATATACTACGCTTTGAATTATTTATTTCTCCTAAGAATAGTACTCTGTAAATTTTTCGCTGTCTATCGAATTCTTAACTAGATTCATTAGTAAATAGTACATATTTATTCTATAAATAACCTCAGATACTTTATCCCCAATTGTTTAACTGTAATTTTATTTTATAAATAATTACGAATCGTTTGTTTAATGCAATAGATTATATATAGTAATGTAGTTGTATTAGTTTATTGAAATGTAAAGATTATGATGTGTCTGTTTATTCTACCCGTACATATGAGAAGAAGCGGTGCTATATAAATGATATCTGTTAAGAAACTTCAGTCGGTGATGTGAGGGAAGTGAGAGAACTTAATGGAAAGAGAGTAAAATTGTTTGCTACCGTCTGTGTTGGATTACGTATTGAGAGATGCAATTTATTCAGAATAAATATAATATCTTGTGTACGATGACGAAGTATACTAATAGTTTAGGGAACACACAATCCGGGAAATGATCATTGTACTGATTGTAAAAGATTTGTTTGAAAAGCGTTTGTTTATTTCCCTATTGGATCTAGAGTTTCAGGGAAAAGGCAACTTTATTTTATTATATAGATATATGTATACATATAGAATTTAATTGGAATCATATGGGAAGCTGGACAACAAAAAATGTCAATAAGACACTCGTAACACTTTCTAAAAATAGACCTAAAATTTTCTGTATTTTGTAGCAATGGAAGCAAATACCCCGATCTTTAAATAGGAGAGAGACTAAAATGGGAGGAAATAAAATAGGGGTGTAGTTTTTTTAGTTGATGGTTTACTTCCATAAGGGTCGACTAAGAGGTCAAGGTCGCTTTAATCCTGTTAGAGGGCTGGATAGTGAGTTATAATATAATGTCTCAGCGCCCTGTAATATTACACTTTTTAGAGCGTTTCCTGCTTGGCGTCGTTGACAATACTATACGGCGATACTTATAATCTGTTGAAGCACGACTTCTCTCAAAACATTGATAGCAGTAGTAGTTGTGGTAGCAATAGCACCACCGCCGTCACTACTACTGCTGCTATTACTACTATCCATGTTTTCAGAGCGGCTGTATCGTCGTCAAACGTCACGACACCAACCAGAAGACGTTCTAAAATGTGTAATATTTTGTGACGCTGAGACATTATCTAATTAACTTTTATCAATAGTAGTAACACTACTACTCTTACTACTTCATTATATAAAGTAGTAGTAGTAGTAGTAGTAGTAGTAGTTGTTGTTGTTGTTGTTGTTGTTGTTGTTGTTGTTGTTGTTGTTGTTGTTCCTCCTCCACTGGTCCTCAACTAAAACCACTTATCCCTCTAGGGTGCGTCCATTATTTGTAGGATCACACAAGTCAGTTAATTGCTTGTGATTGCAGCACTCAAACAGTGTGGGATGAATAGGGAAAACGGGTTTATACATATGGATAGAGAGCAAAACAGAGAGTGGATGTGAGTGAATAAAATAGTATAAATTGTCTGTGGGTTTGTGTATCTATTTATGTGTGAGTAAAGATCGAAGAGACAGAAAGTAAGGGGTTATTTAAATTAAAAAAAATAAGGTAGATTTCGCACGGGCAAGCTTAGTTGCATCAGAATCTTCTGAATCCCTCTTACGTATATGAGTCTACAGCCTATATATATATATATATATATATATATATATATATATATATATATATATATATATATATATATATATAGGAGAACAATAAGAATGCTAAACTGCTAAACGAATTTACAAAAACTATATATTGGAAAATATAGATCGGTTCATTTATTCAATAAGGGAATACAGACACTTAGTTGGGGATAGAAGGGACTCTTTTCGCCAAGGAATTTCGAAGCCTAATGCTTCTCATCAGAAGAGTAGAGAAGATGCTAGTTAACATAGTGGGGGATGCGACGTCTAACGTGGGATTCATAAGGAACGAAATAGATCAGTTAAAATTATAGATGATGTTGGGGGAGTTTTATCGAATTCTAAATAAAGGAGAAACGTATTATATAGAGTGTAAAGTCGATTGTAAGAGAAACAAACAGGAGTTGTCTCTTTTCTTATATATATATATATATATATATATATATATATATATATATATATATATATATACAAACACAGTGTGGCCCACTTAAAAGTATTCTGATCTCTCTAATCTTTCTCTTACGACCAACTGACACCACAAGACAAAATGCAATTCTTTTTCCAACAAGATGGCACTACATACCACACATCTCACAGATCACTGACTCGACTTTATGATATGCTTACAGACGAGAAAACAATAAGAAAAGGGTTATGGCCACCACATTCCCCGGACTTGTCATCATGTGGTTGTTATCTTTCGGAGACTTTAAAACAAAACGTTTATGCAAATAATCCTCGCAATATAAACCAACTAAAGGATAACATTACCAACGCTGTCAGGAGAATCTAAATAAACGTGATCTGTAAAATATAAAAAAGCAAGACAGATTAAATAATCCAATGCGATTATACTATTTGAACTGTATTAAAAACAGACACATTTCTTTATTCTGTATCTTTTTTAAAGTGTTATGTAATTGTTAGGGCCGTGACAACATCATATTTGAGTCTTGAGTATATATCCGTTAATATCTCATATGTTTTTATGTACACTGATGTGGCTCTCGATTGATTAAGTTTGTTTAACTGTGTCTAACTCGAGAATCAGAAGACTGAAAATAATATGCTGTTGTCACAGCCCTAGTAATAATGTAAGCAAAATTGGTTAGTAACTAATGTAATACTATATGGTAATTTTTACGATCATTAAAACATACTGTCCAAAATGACGTTGGCCTTAATAGAACGGGAAAAGATAACACAATATCAGAACTTAAAAAATGATCTAAAAACGAAATGGCGTCTGAAAGAAATAAACATTATACCGGTTGTAACGGGAGAAAATGACTTAAAAAAAGAAGCTTCAGAGATACTTAGAAGCAATCTCAGGAAAACCAAGCTGTAACGGAATACAGTCATAAAGGGAACAGCGTCTGTTCTTGAAAGAACTCTCGGATATAAATTTAAATCGTAATGAAGTTAGGTGTAAGCTCCAGGAGTTATCTTCCTTGATCTCTTAAAACTTGCTGAAGTAAAATCAATAGAAAGACACTTTAAAGAAATGAAAACACTTGACAAAAGCTTGATATCTCCGAAATATCGAGAAATTCATATCAGACTTCAATAATACTGAAGAAAAGTTGGAAACAACAAAGAGTTAACTACAAAAAAAACTCATTCTGAACCAATATTCAATTTTCTTTCTAACAGATGCGGATATATTCACACGTTATTATAGTCTTCTATGATGGCAGGTATTAATTAATGCTACGTAAACTATAAAATAATGTTACTAGTTCATAAATACATGCAGACACTAAATCTTTAATCTAAAAAGGATTTTGTGTGCTAAAATCTTGCATTCATTGTGGGATTCAAAAAGCAAAAATTTCGCCAACCTCTAATTTGAAAACGAACATCTTGTTAACATCGTTAGAGTCGCGTTAAATATCAGTTCTCACATTGCTCCTTTTAACGATTACTTGTGTTTAGGGTCACTTGCAAAACTTGAAACGATCGCTTGAAATATAAAACTTTACATGTGGAGTGAAATTGTTATAAATACCGTCTGAGATTAAGATTGAGATTCACCAGCCGTATAAACAAAACATCTAGTTCAAGTAAAAACGTAGCTTATAATGAACAATGGAACGGCATGAGTGACTTTCCTATAAGATGGGATCATAGAGTGCACAAAGAAAGCGGGTAGAAACATATTGATCATGAACTACTAAATCCTATAAGATACAAAAGGGTGGGTCTCTCTCTCTCTCTCTCTCTCTCTCTCTCTCTCTCTCTCTCTCTCTCTATCTATCTATCTATCTATCTATCTATCGCTCGCTCTTTTTCGCTCTATCTCGTTCTCTCTCCCATACAACATATTCTCTCTCTTTCGCTGTCTCCTTAGCTACCGACAAATGAAATTAAACAACGAAAACCCAATAAAAAAAAGGTATCTTCGTAATACTGACTTCGATAAATCCTTTCATCTAATACGTAGAGCAAATTTCCAACTGTCTATTACACCTCCTGACTTGTGTCACTGCCTGACCGAATGGGTATGGCTCAAATAGTGGGCATTTGTTACATTAATCTTGGTCTAATCTATCTTTGTAAACAACTTATTTGTTGATGATTACAACAATAGCTGTTGGTCAGTAGCATAAACTATCGTTTCTCTTCGTCTGCCCAGTTTTAAGACAGCGATGTTTATTATCACGGCTTCACCATTTACTATATGACATTATAAAAGCACTTGGAGTATAGAAACATCCATTACATCTTTTCGTTTCCAAACTATATACACAAGCTTATATGGATGAGGTAGGAAATCAAATGATAATGTCTGGCGTTAACTCGGGGAAAAATAAATATATATATATATATATATATATATATATATATATATATATATATATATATATATATATATATATATATATATATATAGGCAATTTTTTACGACGTGCCCCGACGTATTATAAACACCTCAATCTCCTCATGTTAAGAACGGCTTTCGGAATAAACATTCCCCAACCCCGAAAGCCGTTTTTAATATGGCGAGATTGGGGGTGTTTATCCTGAAAGCCGTTCTTAATAGGGGGCGGTGGAAGGTGTTTATACTACGTTGGATAGGTCGGAAAAAATACCGAATGTTATTATGAAAATCGACGAAGAAACGGAACAAAGAAACAGTTGCAACGTGGTCGTAACTTTTTAATTGTGTCGTCACACTTCAAACTTCTCGGGCCCACACGCCGTCTAGCACCGCTGCAAAGAAAAAACAAAAAAAGGAGACAAAAAACCGACTCAGCAGCTTTCTAAGTGCAGATGAAATGCATTTATCGGTGCTTCTTCCAAAATAATGCATTTCATTATCTTGCCAAGTCTTTTCGCGCACAAATGTGTTTTACAGCACCCTGTCATTTAGCATGTGCTTTTTAAAAGTCTTTCTCTCCGTCACTTCACACGTTCATCATTCCTGGCTCGCACTTTGCTTCTCTCGCTTTACCACGAGCTGTCCTTTTTTCTTTTTATTTTTCTCTCTTTCTTCTTTCCGTGATGTCAGTGCGTGCACACTTGCTTAATTTGCATATGTAGTAAGACGGCTGCTGATGATGATATTTTCGATAGTCAGCTATCATACGGCTTCTGCTGATTTTCTCACACAAAGTCTTTTTTCCTCGCTACCTCGTGTATCTTACTCGTATCACAGCTCATCAGAGCGGTTAGACCAGCAACTACCTCAAGATAGGATTGAAAGTCGACTGCCATATATATATATATATATATATATATATATATATATATATATATATATATATATATATATATATATATATATATATATATGAACCAGCAAAACAATACTGCATGTGGATGACTATAAATGCTCCTTATCTTGGGTTGAGCATATTGGGGAGCGAAATAACAAACTACTGCTAGCGTAAAAAGCAATGCTCTTTGTGTAAATAAATGGCGCTTAGGTCGTTTGAATAATGTTTATAAACATTGCAATTTCGCATGCCCGTCTCAGCAGTAGCCAAATAGCGTAATGCTGAGAAGCGTTGACTGTCGCCTAGGCGGTCGAGTTTCAATCCAGACTTGAGGTAGTTGCTGGTCTTGCCGTACTGATGAGCTGTGATACAGCGAAACACTACTGTAAGTGGATGACATATATATGTATATATATATAAATGTAACTCTTGGTTCGTTCGCAATTAATTGTCTAAAAACCCACTGGACGGATGGCGTCCACGTTTTGGTATAATATGTTTACTATATCCATGTGTGCTTTTATATATTTCTTTTTTAATTATAACATTATATTTAATTTTTCTATGATAAATAGGTGTTTTTCTTTGTACCGAGAGGCTATTTTTTATTTAGGGACAATTATTTATTACCGCTTCCTGTCACGTGACCAGTGTTACAATTTAGCGGTTTTCCTGCTAGATCTGGAGATTTCGTTTGCAATCTAGCGGGGAATTCTAGAAAATCTGGAGATATTTGGCACCCACACACCCGCATTAGATTATTAAAAAATAAAGAAAAGCGCTTGAAAATACTTTAAAACATAAAATAAACTCATTCATGTAAGTAAAAAAAAAAGTAGCATTTATTGCCTTTGGTAACAATTATTTATTGATTATTTGTTTTGATTTTCACCTTTTTTTCGACTAACCATTCTTAAATCTCACTATAAAATCGATTTTTCCAAGTACATTTTAGGTGGGGGGGCATTCCAACCTCCGAAGTTTAGTTTAAAATACGATCTAAAAGTGTAAAAAGCAAGAAACAACAGCAAAAAAAACAAACTTATACCAATACAGTAGAATTTAATTATCTACCAACCTAAATACTTTTAATATGCTAAAACAAAGTTTTTTTGTTTTTTATTTTTCTAATTTCAAAATATGTTGCACCATTATTGTGATGTTTAATTTGCAGTATATTTCAATTTAACTTTTATTATAAAAAGTTTGAGTTTATGATTTTTTTCCTGCAAAAAAAAATACCCTCTCTGAAAAAACAGGCAAAACTAGCTGATAAAATATGTAAACCTTCTGGGGAGCTAAGCGCTTCAATATAATTCCAGAAACATATAGTGAGAAAACACGGAACATTATGGAGTTTTTTTTGGGGGGGTAGTGATTTTTGAAAATTTCAGACGATAAGTTAAAAATCTAGCGATTTTCTGGACATTTCTTTCTCCTGATCTCGCGGGGTTTTTTTTAAATCTCAGTTGACAACATTGCATCACTAAAAATACACTACAGGCTTAATGTAAACAGAATGTGTTTACAATATCGGTAAATTTTCAATGGGTTTAATTACAGAATTATTGATAATGAAACCATGTGATTGAACTTTAATTTAAATTAACCACACGTGTGCCGACGCTCAAAGTGTATACACATTTTGACTTTACTTAAAAATTCACCAAAAATCAGGAAATTAACGAATTTTAATGAAAATTGCAGTATTTTTCAAATAATGATCGCAGAATATAATGAACTAATTATTTTTACTTAACTCTTAGTGAAAATGTTTTATTTTGTTTAAACAAAAAATACCTTTACTAAAGTTATGGTTTTCAGTAGTAAAGAATTTATTTTTGCTTTTTTTAAAGCATCGTAATTTGTAACAATAAAAAATAATTTTTACGGTAACATTACGAAAAAAGCCCCTAAAGTCCGTATTAATGTATTCGATATAACTCGAAGAAAAATGAATTCTCGCATACTATTCAGGAAATTAAAGATTCAATTAGATTCCTATTTCAGTCACCTAAATTATTTAGGGTGAAATGAGTTTAGGAATTTATAGCCAAACCTAAATATTTTTTTGGTAAATATCCAGATACGCTACTACAGAACATCGACCACTCTAATTTGTTTTTTTTTTGGGGGGGGGAATGTGATGTTGGGACGCGCGCGCCCCAACATCACATCCGCCCCCCCCGCTCGCGCCCCCAATGTACAAAGTAAAATCTTCGGAAAATGTTAAATGGTGTTCTAATTGGTAAATGTCGGTGCGTTACTTACGGAAAATTTGAAAATTCGATGTTCCAGGTAAAAAAAAACAAAAAACAGATAAATTACCCCCCTACTCCAACTTGGTGTGCTTTCCTTTTCTTAATTTATTTCTTTTTCAGCTAATTTTAAATTTTCCACCTAAAAAGCGCTATAATGTATTTTTGAAAATTAGAAAATTCTATGTCCTAGAAAAAAAAATCCCCTCCCCCCAACGTAGTTTGCTTGGTGAAGCCGTCGTTTATGCTACAGCGTGCATGCGCGTAGCATAAACAGAAGCTGCAAAATGGTGGAAAGAAGTTCGTGGGTTCAGGGGTAAATACCATGCAAACGGTAAATTTGCCCCAAGTTTGACTATCAGATTCGTTGTCAGCGACCTCGATTACCTATACAAAAACAAATTAGAGTGGTCGGTGTTCTGTAGTAGCGTATCTGGATATTTACCTTTTTTTTTTTTTTCTTGCTTAAAAAAAATAGCATTAATACAGTAAGTTAGCTAAACTGACTTTTTCGTTTAAAAATGGAATTATTTCCCTTTTGTTATTAAATTTTTTTTTTTAATGAATATTTTGTGTTTTATATACATAAAGTACAATTGTTGAATGTTACTGTTTTGATTATATTCGTTTGGGGGGACACAATTAAAAAATTAAAAAAGAATAAAATGAAGCTAAATTTAAGTTTCCGTTCTATTTTTACAACAACCGTAAAACAGTGCATACTCAGCAAGTTTTATCGTAATTTATAAGCATATTGAAACACTAAATCAACATTTTATTTTATTTTTTTTCATGATTAATGATGGAAGTATTTTTCTGTTTATTTTCTTAACATCTCTTAAAAAAATAAATAATTTGTACATTCTCTTGAAAAAAAGAATCAAACTTTTCTCTACTTTCACATGTGTTCCATTTTAACAAACTGAGCCACAGCAACGCGTGGCCGGGTACAGCTAGTATATATATATATATATATATATATATATATATATATATATATATATATATATGCACATTTCATTGAAGAGCAGAGACAACTCTTGTTTGTTTCTCTTACAATCCATTTTTTTTTCTTTTTGGCGAACTAGTTTCCGAACATTCTGTTCGAGTGGAAAAGGAAATTTGCCATATTCGCGACTGTTTTCGACTTCCATAAGCCATCCTCAAGCGAATGATGAAAAATAATAAAATAAATAACGTCATGAATTGAATGGAAAGTCGATTAAAACCGTTTAAACCCGTTTAACATACTTAAAAGCATTTAAGCATGCCATCGACTTCTTCGTATTGAGCTTGATTAATGGTTGTTGTTTTTTTTTTTTTTTAATACTTGGGAGGCGTACATCACAGTGTGAGACAGATTACAGTGTTTTTTATTAGTATGTCTAAATTCGCTTTTGGGGGGTGTCGTGTGCTGTGAGGTGCTGATAAATGGAACTATTCGGAGGAGATAGGTGACATGTTAGTCGAAGAGAGATGATGGTTCGAGTCATGCCAATGTAAGTGTTATTTTTGGAGACACATTTCCCTATGGGGCATTTAAAGACGTACACAGCATTTTTAGTTTTGAGCATACTGTCGTCGGATGTAGGGTTATTGTTTATTAATAATTGGCTTGTTTTTAAATTTTTGTAATAAATAATAAATCTTATTTTTAGAGATTTTCCGTTGTTAAAATATGTTTGTGTACTATATTTTTTATTATTTTTTCGGCTATTTTATAATTTGTATTCATCTAGTTACAATAAAATGTTGTTGTTGCTGTTGTTGTTAATAATAATGATAATAATAATAATAATAATAATAATAATAATATTATTATTATTATCATCATCATCATCATTACTGTTAGTGTTTTTATTATTGCGGTTAAAGTATGTTTAATCTGCAAGTCAACCAAGTAATTTAGGAAGTTGTTATTAATTAGGGTTTGTTTTATGTCATAAAGTGTCTTATAGATTATTTCGTTAGTGGAAGAAATGCGTTTGGCTCTGTAGATGAGATTTTATAATTTTATATCTATCTGGGCATTCGCTTTTATAATTGAGGAGATATGATTCTTTACTGGCAGTTTTTTTTTCTTTTTTTTTTTTTGTATGGGTAGGTAATAAATTTAGTTGGTATCAACTTTAATTTCTATACCAAGGAAGGGACTATTGTTATTTATATTTATTTCATGTGGGAAATTTAGTACGGAATTATTTTTAGTGCGGTTTTAATTTTTGTTAGTTCGCCTAAGTTTTTCGTTAATAGAAGTATATATCACCAACGTACCTAACGTAGATGGATGGTTTAGGTACGATATTAAAACTCTGATTTTTAAATTAGTCATATAAAATTCGGAAAACAACGGAGCTAGAGCAGAACCCATTGAAACGCCGTCGACCTGGATATATAGGCTGTGATTGGGCCATAGAAAGGGACCTCAGTGGTATAGGAAATTAGTAGTTTTCTTAGTGTGTTAGGGTTGATTTTTAAATGTAGGAAGAGTGGGATATATTCACCTATAATTTTATTTAATTTAATGGAGTCGATCTGTGCGTTGCTCGCTGTGATTAATTTAATTTTTTTATTTTAGTTGTTCGGTAGGGTTTCTATTTACGTTTTTTGAATTTACATGTATCGGATAGAATGTCTTCTAATTTGTTTATATATAGTTCGGTGGACATTAAGATGAATCTATTGGATTTATCGGCGCGTTTAATGTGATAATGGTTGAAATCGCCCTAAACTCTAGACCCAAAACTGAAGAGCCAGTGCTCAAAACAACGAGATATTATAAAAAGGCTGACTGTAAAGCCACCAGGGAACTAATCAGAGATGCCCCATGGAGAAATATTTTTTCTTTTCCTGCTGAACAGTGTGCAAACGAAACCATTGAATGGTTCAAAACTGCAATCGAAGCGCATGTTCCCATGCGGAAATTCTTTAGCAAGCCCCACTCTCCCCAATGGTGTACTTCGACTTGCGCAACTGCCATTGCTCAAAGGCAGCATGCATTCCGCAGGTTTAACCGACATAAGTCCAGTTCAAACCGACAGAAGTACTTAGAAGCTAGAAGTAACATTAAGAAAGAAATAGCGACAGCTAAGAGGGAATTTAGGGAAACCACTAAAAAACGCATCGAAGCACAAAAACTAGGAACTCGTGACTTCTGGAAAATCTACAACAGTGTAGTAAATAATGGGCAATCAACAATTCCCCCACTAACCAACAATCACGAGGTTGTTTGCTCAGCAACCGAAAAGGCTAACATGCTTGCCAGTCGGTTTGCCTCAAACTCCACACTGGACCTTTCCAACCACCCCCTACCTCAATTTCCTATGCAGACAGACGCCACACTAGACGATCTGAAAATCACCCCTGCTCAGGTGCATGCTATCATAAAAAACCATGACACTTCAAAAGCATGTGGACCTGATATCATCCCAGCTGTGCTATTAAAAAAGTGCTCAGCCGAAGTAGCTCCAGTTTTCTCCAAACTCTACAACAAATGCCTTAATGAATCTTGCTTTCCGGGCTGTTGGAAAACTGCTTCTGTGGTACCAGTATTCAAGAATTCTGGCGAAAGAACTGACCCATTAAATTATCGCCCTATTAGCCTCCTCCCACTTTTTGCCAAAATATTTGAGACCTTAATTATCCATGGTCTAGTCCAGCACCTTACAGATTCTAAACTTCTGACCGACCAACAATATGGATTTAGACAAGCCCGTTCCACGGCAGACATCCTCACTGTAATCTCTGAACGCATATACCATTCACTGGACAAAGTGGGAGAGGGCACAGCGGTAGCTCTAGATATATCTAAGGCTTTTGACAGGGTATGGCATGAGGGTCTCCTCAGGAAGATTAGATCATACGGTATCACTGGTAGAATACTTAACATAATTAAATCTTTCTTAGATAAGAGAAAAATCCAGGTTGTCCTCGACGGTCGTACATCTAAACAATATGATATAAATGCGGAAGTGCCCCAGGGATCTATCCTTGGACCTCTACTGTTCCTGATATTCATAAATGACCTCCCTGACAAAATTGCCTCTGAGATGGGTATATATGCTGATGACACCACACTCTATAGCAGGCACGATAGAAAAACAAATGAACATATATCTAAAGTAATGGCAGAAACACTAGAGGATGACCTCCAATCAGTAGTGGAATGGGGACAAAAATGGATGGTCACGTTCAATGCCGCCAATACTAAACTGGTTTCATTCAATAATTACAAGAAACCTTCTGTACCACCTATAGCAATGCCCAACGACTCTTTATCTGAGAGTACGTCTTTCAAACTCCTTGCCCTAACATTTACAGGAAACATAAGTTTGAACAATTACATCGAGGGCATTGCCAGGGCCGCTGCAAGAAAGGTGGGCTCTCTCTACCGTGCTAGAAAACTTCTAACACCCGAAAGTATCCTGTGCCTCTATAAGGCAACCATTCACCCATGTATGGAGTATTGCTGTCATATTTGGGCTGGTGCATCGGCTACTAGTCTCTTGCTCCTTGACAGGGTTCAAAAGATAGTCGCAAATCTGATAGGCCCTAAACTGGCATCTAAGCTTCAGCCTCTGTCCCATCGACGAAACGTTGCATCCCCCTGCCTGTTCTACAAGTATTTTAATGGTGAATGCTCTGATGAACTGCAAGCACTTGTGCCCCCACGACGTGAACACCCTCGACAGACCCGACAAGCTGCAAAATCCCACCCCCACACTGTAGAGATCCCTAGATGTAAAAGATCTTTCTACTCCGGTAGTTTCTTCCCCAGAACCGCTAGACTTTGGAATTCCATTCCAGGTCACTGCTTCCCCAACTGTACTGACATGCAAAAGTTCAAGTGCAACGTGAACCAACATCTTGCTGCCCAAATCCCTACATAGTACCCCAGTAGTTGTTTCCCCTGATAGTAGCCCCCTACACCAAAGTGGCAATGTGCCTTGTTTGGGGTGAAAATGTAATTAAAAAAATAAAAAAATGTTTATGTCCGGGTTATTTTTTAGTTCAATGGCGGATGTTCTAAGTTTTTTAGTAGTAATTGTGTTTTTGGAGTATTGCTTAGGGTTTTTTTTTATAGCTTCAGTTTTAAGGAGGTCGTGAATGTTTGGATCTACTTTAATTTTCTTTTCGTCTGATAGTTTTGTAACATGCTGGTATAAAAGTTCTATTTCAACTTTTTTTTTGGGGGGGGGGGGGCTGTATTAAATTTCTTTTGGAGATGACAATTATGGCCAAGATTTAAGAGTTCTTTTTCATAGGAACTTAATTGTAGTAGTGTTAAATTGATGTATGGTTCTAGGGGTCAGGAAGATTATTTTCTTCCTTTTTATAATCTATTTAGTTTTTTTTTTTTTTTTTTTTTTTTTTCAGAATATTTAGTTTTCGGTGTAATGTTGGGTGCGAAGTTTTAGAAGACATTTTTGGATTTGCTGAAATTGTTCCGCTGAAGTCTCAGATCGTATTTTGTGAGTAAGGTCTTCGATTTTCCTCGGGAGTTCTTCAATTTTCATTTTGCTATTCTTTATCTCGAGTTCGACAAGCTTGAGCCTGTAATTGCTGGTGGTTGGTTGATTTGGAGCTGTTGGATCGTACAATCTGAAATAAGTATATTTGGGCAGCATTTCTCCTTCATGCACGAATCCATTTTTTTTTTTTTTTTACGGATTAGTTTCCGAACATTCTGTTCGAGTGTAAAAAGAAATTTGCTGTATTCGCGAACGTTTTCGACCTCCATAAGTCGTCCTCAGGTAAGTGTATACATAACTACTTCCTTTTCTCCACGTTGAAAAACGACCCTGGTGTCTAACTCTGTCCCGTGGGGAGGCATTGTAAATAGGGACTACTTAATTTACTCACATAAAATTAATATACGAAAGTATAAATTTATGCATAAACTTTAAGTATTTACTTCAAAAGTGCTCAATACGTAGGTAGAGCTAGTTAGTAAGTTATAAAATATATATATGGCGATTAAGCTACACTGAATATTCCGCGTTTTATCCACTCTAGGATTCTTCAGGCTTAGCCTGAATAGTCCTAGAGTGGATGAAACGCGGATTATAAAACGCGGAATATTCAGTGTAGCTTAATCGTCATATATATTTTATAACTTACTATATATATATATATAGAGAGAGAGAGAGAGAGAGATATGCAGGATATGTTATGATTTGATTGTTTGAAGTCATAAGTAATTCTGAATTGTATACGTGGCATCGCCTGCACAATGGATTGAATTTTTAACCCCCGGAAGATTACAACTGAATTTAACCTCGTACTTTTTTCGTTATGCCACGGTACTTGCGCAAGACGATACTAAGGATACTATTGCGAATTTCTCAAGACTTCCACCAGGTCATAGTTGAGAACATGCTACCCCCCCCCGTGAATTGAATAAAAGGGTTTCGCTCGAAATTCCGTACAGATTCTACAGAAAGATTCCCGAGTTTGAAAAAGTACATCTGAAGAAGGTCGGCGGTTACATCGGGCGAAACGTTGTATGAATAAGACTCAAGATGAGAACAGTAGTCTGAATAGTTCAAATGCTGTAAGCTCTTCAGATATAAGTAAATTTACATACAAAAACTGGGCAGAGATTACGACATTTTGAGCATAGATTACTAACATGATGGCGTATGAAATCTGCTATGTGTCATTTTTATGAAAGGGGAAGAATAATAATGTGGAGTCTACGTTCTTCGCCGACGTCCATAATCAAAGGGGTGAACAGTCCCAAGCACATTTACAACCTTAACATTTCATCATGTGATTTTAAAGTGTCAATTCGAAAATCATTTCTGGTTATAACTAAATTTAAAGTATGGTTTCCAGCGCTATAAAACAGAGTTTTCTAAAGTAGGCCCCAGTGAGTGAAGTTGAGGGGCTCTGGAAGCCTTTTCTTAAAGCGGACCAAATGCAAATAAAATGGCTGTAAAAATTTGATTATTAACCTATTTTACATGAAAGAAGATATGATACATAACTACAGGTGTAAAATGTTTCAGGGTGGTTCATGAAAAAGGAAAAAATAAATAAATTAACAAAAAATGCAACAATTTTTTATTAATCAAAAACAAAAAAAAAAATGGTTGTAACCATTATCATTGTTTAGTGTTAAAATTTGAAATTAATGTTTTTCATATTTATTGTAGAAATTATGTTGTTAGTGCACCGTGAAAACCCTTTGCCCTGCTCAGGGGCTCCATGGTGTACTGATGTTTGGGAAACGCTTCTTTTAAAACGCCGAATAAAACGTATTTCTTGGAGAAGGCGTCATTCTAAGAGAGAAAACGCCGCAACGTTTAACGAGGAAATAAAGGCGGTAAAAAACAAAAACAGAATATCACGGTTAAACCCGACGAGATAAACATAGAATGAATGATAGAAAGAGAAAAGAAATTCAGTAACGGACGGATTAATTTATGAATGAAATTCTACAGGTGTGTAAGAAAATTATGTAGTCTTATTTCATAGTATTTAATGCAGTATTATTATTTTTTTTTGGTATTATTATACAAACACCGTGACAGGGTTAGGGTTAGGGTTATGGTTAGGGTTAGGGTTAGGGTTAATTCGCTGTCACGGTGTTTGTATAGTTTTACCTTTTTTTTAGTATATCGCAACCCCTCATCCACAAAAAATGAAGGCAATCCCTTAGCGGATAAAACAATAACTATAGAACAGATACTACACTACTACCAAAAGAAATGAGGAAATAATGCTCAATAAGTTGGTATCACGAAAAACGCACATATGTTACACTGTTCCCCAAGGAAGAGATAATACCTAAAAGGATTATTTCATAGCAACAGAATATATACTACATTATTCTACCCCCACCCCCCAAAAAACGAAATGGTAGTGTCTGGGGGGATGGTATCATATCAACGAATATTATACAACAGTACTCCTTTGAGTTGATCATTGAAGGTTAGTACTTTAGTCTGAAATATTATAATTAACTGAATTGAGGTAGTGCGGTAGTTAAACATTCATAGAAGTAATAGTATAGTTAGGATCCAGACAGACAGATACCAAATCTCTATTCGTAATATATTTCCATATATGGTTGTGCTTATAATATGTCGGTCGTTGTGCTTTCCGGCTTTTAACGCTTGTTGCAATCTAGAAATTTTGAGCTGAATTTTTTTTTATCCGTGAAATGTTCACTCTTCTTATTCTACGTTGCATGTTTTTTATATATATATATATATATATATATATATATATATATATATATATATATATATATATGTACACACACACTTGTGTTCCGTAATCGAGGACTATATAAACCAAATTTCTAGGACGATTTTTTATTTACCCATGCTCATATTGCATGTTAAAGGGTGATATCGTAATTAGTTGTTGCTTCTGTTATTTGTTTAATAATACGAATATATTTGAGTTTGAACTATCTTATCACCTTACACATAAAAAAATATTAGATCGATCGTCTGGTGTTTTTACTAAAATAATTTTTTTGCAAAGTCGTTTTTTTTCCAAACAAATTTAACGTCAATATAAAAAAGCTTAACTTCAAATTAAAACTGCGCAACTTCAAATTTGCTCAAATAAAATAGCTTTTGCGACTGACCTTCTCTCTATAGTTGAAATGGAACACATACATTCAATCTGTTGCCAAGATCGCTGTAAAAATGATCGGATCACTCTACCGCCCCAGTAGGTATCTCACTGTCGATGCAATCCTCTATCTGTATAAGAGCCAGGTACGCCCTAAAATGAAGTGCTCTTGCCACATCCGGGCAGGAGCTGCTCGGCGCATCCTATCCAGCCTTAATAAAGTTCAAAACCGGCTTCGAAACCTAACAGATGATGCCCTTTTCTCTTCCCTGCAACTTCTTTCTCACAGAAGAGGCCTTGCGAGCATGTCTCTGCTTTATCGTTATTTTCATGGCAAGCGCTTGACTGAGCTCCGATTTATGATCCCCTCTTGCCAAACTTTCACAAAAAACACCCGACTAGCTACAATCACTATATGCGATTCCCCCAACTTTCTAACTGTGTCTAAATCTAAATACAGATTCCATGAACAAAGTTTCTTTCTCAGAACTGCCACCTGTGAAACATTGTTCCGCTGGCCTGCTTCCCAGTTGAATACAACATGGTAGCCTTTAAATCCAATGTGAACAAGTTCTTTGTGAGCCGTCCCCATAAATAATTAAATTCTACCCAATTTACACCATTAACGATTATTACTACCACCTTACATTAATTAACCCTTATCCTCGAGTAGTCTTCGGGCCTTGATAAACGGTGACTTCCAAGTAAAAAAAAAGACTGAATTAAAAAATCAACTTTAAAGTAATTGAGAAATATATGACGTCACTGTTTGTAACAAATTTTGATGTTTTCAAAATGAATTTCTCAAAAATGAAATGTACTCTTATGAATAGAAATCACTAGTATATATTGGGTACACTATAATAATAAGGTATTGTTTCTATAATAATAAATACAAAATCTGCATAAATTAAAATATTATATTTTAGCGGATTATACGATCGAACCACGGTGGAGGTAGAGGCACTATTAGGTACAATATAATACTCAATAAGGAATTGGCTCAATAATAATAAAAACGAAAATAAAAATAAAACGAAATGTACATAAATTAAAATATCATATTTAAGCGTATTTTACGACCGGGCAACGCTAGGCAGACTACTAGTTTAGAATAACTCTTTCCCGGTACACGTGTTAAAAGTATATGAAAATGATCGGTCGCTAACTGTTGCTTTTGGGAAGCGTCTTGTTTTTGGAAGGAACAAACAGTGACATGTCACCGGCAAGTAGAGATGTCTCACAACTGCTATGAATGGATTTTTGCTACAGATGCAGTTTATGATTTCTGGTGATTCTTTCACATATTTTGACCAGCTTTCTGTTTGGTATTAATGCAGAATACAGACCGTGCTATTTTTTAGATTGGATTTTCAAGTTAAATATTTACGGTGTATTTTTTTTTTTATTATTTATTTAATTGTTAAGCTACAAAATAGTTTAAAAAAAAAAAAAAAAACTCCTCCTCGAGTTAAAAATAGATTTCTAAATAATAAGGTTATTAATTCGGCACGGTCCGTATTCTACATTAGTATCCTGTTCATTAGTAAAATGTTGCCTGACACATTACTACTTATATATATATATATGTATATATGTGTGTGTGTGTGTGTGTGTGTGTGTAATATCCCATGTACACATATTTCGCCGTCTGCAGCTCTATAGCGTGGCAAGACCTAGCGAGATTCGAAACCGGTTAAAGACGTATATCGTATATAATTGTTGTCACTTTATTAGATTGTTGTTGATTTTGTTTGTTTTTTGTTTTTGTTTTTTGGTATTGTTCTTACGTATAAATAGTTGAACGTGTTCAAATATGTTGTTTTTTTTTTTTTACGGGAAAGAGTTTACCTAAATGCTATTGCTTTCATCCTTCTAAGAAATAGATATAAATCTGCATGAATTAAAATATCATATTTAAGCGTATTTTACGACCAGACGGCACAACAATATATTGGGTACAATATAATAATCAATAAAAAAAATTGACAATAATAATAATAATAATAAATACGAAATCTGCATATATTAAAATATAATATTTAAGAGTATTTTACGACCGGGCATTGCTGGGCGGCATACTAGTTCAGAATAAATATATCCAGGAATATAATCCATGTGTTAAAAGTATATGAAAATTGTCGTCACAAACTATTGCTTTTGGAAGCGTCTTTTTTTTTAGGAAGGGACAAACGGTTGCATGTCACCGGGAAGCGGAGATGTTTCACAGTACAGATGGATTCTTGCTAAAGATGCTGTTTATGATTTCTGGTTATTCTTTAACAGCTCGCTTTAAATACTTACATATTTCTGTTTGGTATTTATGCAGAATAGACAGTGCTATTGTTAGATAGCATTTTCAAATCAAAATTAAATTTTTACGGTATATTTTGATTGTTAAATTGTTAGGTGAAAAGGGGGTTAAAATTGAAAAAATCGTTATACATTTTGTACATTCATTTCAGTTTATTTTTAATCAGTTCAAATCCGTGTCACGTTGGTACAGTGGTAACGTCACCAGCTTTGAATGCTGCAGTTTTGCTTTCGGTTTCGATTGTAGCTGATGGTACTCAAATACTTTTTTTTTTTTTTTACTTTTGAAATCACGACTCGATAATAGTACTTGCGAAATCTGGACAAATTAAAATATCATATTCAACTTATTTTACGACTGGGTAAAGTCCTCCCCCCCCCCATTATAAGAAAGTTAAGCTTTCGTAAGTATTGGTTTTGAGTAACGCTATCAGTAGCAAATATTTTATTTTCAGTTAGTAAGATACCAGAAAACGCTTCCAAAAGCAATAGTTAGCGATCGATGATTTTCAAATACTTTTAACACGTGTATTGTATTCCTGGATATATTTATTCTAAACTAGCAGGCCGCCCAGCATTGCCCGGTCTAAAATAATCTTAAATATATTTTAATACATGCAGATTTCGTATTTAGCATTACTAGCGGGACCTGTGGAAACTCCACAGGGGACTCATTCATATGTAATATATTGATGTTGGCATTCTGTAGATGTTCAGTATAAATGGAGACGCTTTGATATTATTGTAGCACTTTTGTTAAAACAGCAAAAGTATTTATCTAAGCTAGAAGGGACGCCCGGCATATCCCGGTCGTAAAGTACGCTTAAATATATTTTAATTCTTGAAGATTTTGAATATATTATTAAAGAGTTAATGTTCTATTGATTCTTATATCCTATAAAGTTGCGATTTCAAAAATAAAAAATTATATCTATGACTTGGGTACATCAGCTTGAATCGAAACCGAAACCAAAACTTATGAATATATATACATCAATATATATATATATATATATATAGAGAGAGAGAGAGAGAGAGAGTGCCATCAACTATAATCGAAACCGAAACCAAAACTTATGACGAATTTTTGATAAAATTATTTATAAAAAAAAAATAGATTATTGAAGTGCCTTCAGCTATGATCGAAACCGAAACCAAAACTTACGAAGAGTTCTTGGTAAAATCATTTATTAAAAAAAAAAAATAGGTGACTAGAAAGCAGCAGTTTGATAATGTTGCAACTTTAAAACAAGAAAGTCTTGAAGCAATTACTACTCGCCGGTAAAAATGTCCCCTGCCCAAAGGAAAAAAAAACAAAAAAAAACGAATTTCCCGCTTTTATAAAAAAAAAAAAAATTACCGTTTGACAACCTTCCAGCTTTTCTAACGACCGCACTGTATTATGAAAATACAGTTATGACAAGCAGGCACTTGTTTTGTTACTTCCGGCAGGAGAATTTTTTCTTACTCGTTTATTCTCACTATTTAACATAGTTTTGTCTGGAGGTTAAAACATGCACGTTTTTTTAACCGCTAACTTTTATGAAATAAAACAAATATATTATATTTAATTCACATAAATATATAACACTATTAGGGAGACCCGACGTTATCCGGGATTGAATAAGGATCAACGAATGTTTCACATTTCCAATACTTTTTACCTGTCATCGAAATCGATGAAATCGCTTATTTTTCAATCAAATCGATTGATTGCCTACTCTAGTTGAGGCACATCGCAGTACACTGGGAAGAAGCTTCACGTGCCTCCCCACAGTGATTTAGTTCGCAATACATTGTAGTATACATTACACTACTGTTGATTTTATAAAATTATGTTTGTATATAATGGTTTGAATTAAAATTTAAAATACAAAAGTCAAGTATCATAGTTCAGTTGTGCTTTAGATAGAAACATTCATTTCGAACGCGTGCCTGTCATATCAAAAAACCTACTGTTGATTTTATATACCTGGCCTTACTGCTTGCGCGGTGATAATGGCTTGAATTTCAGTTTAAAATGAAAAAGTCAAATATCACGATGCAATTGTGCTTTAAACAGATTCATTCATTTCGAACATGCCCCTATCGTATAAAACAATTTGCTGTTGATTTTATATGTCGAGCCTTTCTGCTTGTGTGGTAATAAACTTCTCAAATGCACTTGTTATGTTAGACTGTGTAAGGTGTTAACTTTGTTCTTTTTTCATCGATTATTTTGATTATCGATTATCGATACTTATCGAAAAGATTTTGATACAAAACTTATATAAGAACACTGCCAGATACATAAAGTAACGTTGGGTTATGTTAACTATTGTAACGACGTAACAATTATACCAGTAACGTTGTGGTATGACTAGCATCGTTGAAATATCTTTTTTAAGCAGGGTTGGTGGGATTCGTTATCACTCACTTGCATGATAGAATTGAATACCCGTTGATTTTTCAGCATAATAAAGATATCATAATACTTGGTCACCGCTCCCATTTTGGCATAACGATTAAAAAGGCTCGCTAATGAGTCATGATACTAGTTCGGAGGTTCCCTCGGCTGAAACGTTGTGAAAATAACAACTAACATGAGAATAGTAGTCCGAATAATCCAAATTATCAATCCTCATCTAAAAAAAATTACGTAACAGAAAAATAATCAGTGATGCACATTGTACTTTTCTATGTAGTAAGGTATGAAACCGGACTGGAAATGCACCCAGTCGTATTAAAGAAACCTTTTCTTTTAGTTAATGAATTCAATTAAAGTAATATCCGGTCCTCGGTCTGGTATCTTACTTCTTGAAAATAAAATGTCTGCTACTGATAACTTTACTCAAAACCAATATTTACGACCGTTCCAATTTCTTATACTAGCGGGGTAGGGGGGGGGCTTTGCCCGGTCGTAAAATACGCTAGAATACGATATTTCAATTTGCCCAGATTTCGCATATATTATTATAGAGTCGGGATTTCAAAAAAAAAAAAAAAAGTATTTGGGTGCCATCAGTTAGAATCGAAATGGAAAGCAAAACTGTAGCATTCAAGGCTGGTGACGTTATCACTGTGCTCACGTGACACGCATATGAACTGATTAAAAATGAACTACGATGAATGTACAAAATGTGCAACAATTTTTTTTATTCAATTTTTACCCCCTTTTGGTCCCTTAAAACTATTTTAACCGGCTAAAGACCTATAAAAGAACGATTCATAAAAAAAAATCCAGTCATTTGAGGCCCCTAGTGATACTCTGCGACTTTTAGTTTCGGAAGTGATAGAGTTTGAAAATATGGAAACACAGATATAGGGCGTTTTATAAATTAGATTTTAAATATTTTTAACGCATCAGTAAAAAATAAATAGATGAACCACATATTTTTCTTGCTTAAATTTTCTAACTGTAATTAAAAAAAAAAACTATGTCGCCAATAGTAGCGCTTGCCAAATCATAATAAATAATGGTAATTCACTCGTCCCAAGAATTCAGACAAAATTCTTTGAAAACCTTTATAAATGTTTACTTAAAAGTTCGGTTTTCAATGTACAAGGTACCTTCAATAAGTTTCCAGACTTTTTTTTTTTTTTTTTTGTACAAACATTTAAACTTGTCGTAAACACTTGAAAATTCAGTATGTTATTGCAACACATCTTATGAGATGACTGGCCAATTTTTATGCTTTCAGGTTCAAATGAACAGCTACAGCAGGAATTGGAATACACCCTACTCAAGTCTGATTATCACAGCTGGTGAATTTAAAAACTCCAATCTGTTTTAAACTTGAAAAAATACCACAGAAACGTATGGAATTCTTCAAACTGCTTTTGGACCATCTTGCATGAATTTTTGTTTTGGAGTGTCGTAAGAGATTCAAGGAAAATAGGGATGGTGTGGGAGGAGTAAAGAAAGTCAGAACACCAGAAACGATTGGCCAAATACAGAATTTCATGGATAAGGACTGTCGTATGTTTATAAAGACAATGAGTGCACAGTTTGATGTCAGTGTGGGAACTGTGCACAATTATTTGCGAGGAACTGAAGATGCAAAAGATCTGCGCAAAATTTATCCCAAGGATAACTTCACCCTTGTCACAAATCACGATGGGCATCAAGACAGTTCCCCACCCTCCCTATAGCCAAACCTTGGCCCTTGTTACTTTTGGTCATTCTCAAGGAAAACTTTTGAGGCTGTCATTATAAGACAATTGAGGGGATGAAAGAGTCTGTGATGAGGGTCATTGAGATGCTCACACAAGAGGATTTCCATGAAGCCTTCGGGAAGTTGTTGGGGCGGTACAACAAATGCATTGTGGCCGAGGGAGATTGCTTTGAAGGGGACTAGAGTGTCGTGTGTGTACTATCAATAAAAGTGTCCATACAAAAAGGCATCTATACTTATTTAAAGCATTTCGTTAGTTGTATTAGCTTCAACATTTCAAGTTGACAGGTTTTCAGTTCGATTCCTATAAAAAAAAAAAAAACACGTAATTGCTTCATTTATCACCAGTTTACATCGCAACGTTAGTATGTAAGTACGTAGGTAGTTAATGAGAATATCCTGCCTTGACAGAGTACAAAATAGACTTCGTAGCTTGGTGGGGGATGCCCTTTTCTCTACCCTGCAACCTCTTTCCCACAGAAGAGACGTAGCGAGCCTGTCATTGTTCTATCGTTATTTCCATGGCAAGTGCTCGTCTGAGCTCCATTCTCTGGTCCCCCCTCGCCAATCTTTTTCAAAAAACACCCGACTAGCTGAAACCACCGTCAATAGTTTTCCCCACTCCTTATCTGTGCTTAAATCAAAACGTAGATTCCATGAACAAAGCTTCTTTCTTAGAACTGCACGCCTGTGGAACGCTGTTCCGCTTACCTGTTTCCCTCCCGACTTCAATCTGGATGTCTTCAAGTCCAACACAAACAAATTCCTGATGAACCGCCTCCCCCCTAAGTAATGACACCTTACCAATTCTCCAATACTATTGCTACACTATCCCTTTGATTACTGTACACACAATAACCCTTATCACCGAGTGGTCATTGGGCCTTGATAAGTGGTGAACCCCATGTAAAAAAAAAAAAAAAAAAATTATAAATGCACAATTAAAAATATTTATTCTTTGGACTACTGTTCTCATTTTGTTATTTTAACAACGTTTTGTCCGAGGTAATCTTCGACCCGTGACGTAGTGGATAGAGTATTTGGTAAAATTCAGTTGTAAAATGTACACTCTTCTGGAGGTTGAAGGTTTAATTCTAAGTATGGTTGAAACTCAGAATACAACTGAAAATTACTTAGGACTTCTACTCAGTAATGGCTGACGGAACACGAGCATACTACCCCCGTGGATTTAATGAAGAGTCTCGTTCAAAATTTTGTGCAGATTCTCGAGTTCGACAGGAAGTATCTCGAGTTCTACAAGATACACCTGAAGAATGAAGAATCAACCAAAATGTTGTGGGAATAATACTCAAGGTGAGAACAGTAGTTCGAAGAGGCATACGAATAATCAATCCTCATCTCAAAAATTCAGAAACGTAAAAATATTTGTTTTTTACATGTTTTGAATGTTTATCTTTATCTTGGTTGTGTGCGTTGTCTTCACAGCGTTTCAGCCGTTGTATTCCCGGCCTTCTTCCAATTTTCCGAAATCCCCCCCCCAAAAAAAACCATATGACAGAAGACCTTTGAGAAAGGAAATTTCAAATTTCTCCAAAGAATATGACGAAAAAACACTTAAAGAGGGGCGGAGAGTACATCGGCCGAAACGTTATGAACAAAAAACAACAAAGAATAAGTAGAGCTGTCCAAATTCCATCTAATAAAAATAACAATGGTTCGTCTTAGGAACCGCCTCAAATACAATTGTAAGTACGCAAGTGCGAAGTTAGGAGATTCTTTTCGATTGAGGATAGCGTATTTGAAATATCTGCCAAGTTTTTTTCGTTTCTTCTTCTACTTAAGATAGGATATAAAACGAAAAATATACCAACTATAATGTTGGTTAGGCTCGTTATTAGTCTCCGAAAGAAAAGGGAAAGAAATTATTTTTTTTTAATCTTGCCCCGTTCCGGAAAGACCACCCCGTCCACTTCGCTTCGGTCGCCCGGCTGAATAAGGAAATTCCCATGTTAAGAATTACCATATATGGGCAATGGACGCTCTAGTGCTATCGGAGTCGTAAAAACTTGAATATGGACTCCTGAAATCGACTTTTTCTATGAGTCCTAAAATGTTGATATATATATGTATGTATGTATGTGTGTGTGTGTGTGTGTGTGTGTGTGTGTGTGTGTGTGTGTGTGTGTGTGTTGGCAGCGATTATGGTATCGTCAAATTCGTTCTTTTTCCGCCTCACGCAAAATGTAACAAATTTTAAGGTAAAAGAAGTAATAAGCAAAAAAGTTTTGAAATCATTTTAATACAGTTATTTTTTTTTTTACTTATATCACGTTATTTCAGACGATATATTTTCAAGACTTCGTCGGGTACATTATATATCTGAGTACAGTCTGGGAGCAATTTACTCCCAATAAAGAAATGTTACAGTTCGAAGAAGTAAAATTCGAACACGTGTTCGAACATTAATCTTAGTACAAAATACAATTATATATATGTGTGTGTGTGTGTGTGTGTGTGTGTGTGTGTGTGTGTGTGTGTGTGTGTGCAAACGTCAATGTTTTTTATCTTCTGTAACTTACTCAAATAAATATCAGGTTCTTATGTTGAATTTTTCTTTATAATCGGGCACTTTGATGGTGTTGTCTTCCACAACTATACATATAGTTATTAACAAAAGTTTGAAGACTCTTGCAGTGTAGAACTAAACTCAAAACTGAGAGCAGAAGATATTGTATGCTTTGTTCAAAATATCGGAGCAGTTAATATAAATAACTTATCTTCGTTTTTATTTCTCCGGGTTTAGTTTATATATATATATATATATATATATATATATATATATATATATATATATATATATATATATATAAAATCTCTCCAGACAATGCATGAATCCACTTAATGTAAGGAGCTAAAAAAATATTACTTCAAGATCAAAAACTTGACAACGATATGTATGGAATAAATTCTGATCTAGAAAGCAGCAATTCTTCCCTCTTTGTCAGAAACATCCTGGAATGTGAGGACTAAAGAACAAAAGAAGGGGAAGATAGAGTTACGAGGCTGCCGAAAGTAAACCCAGGGTCTACTTTCTACTCTACTTAAAATGTGTCCAAGCATCTTGATAAGAAACATTGTCCGTCGATTGGCCACTCTGTTCATCCTCCGTTGATCTGTCACATATAATTTTTATTACTAAAAGCGAAGATTGAATGAACGCATATTTGTTCATTTTGTTTGTTTGTTTTTAAATAATCAACTTTTATTGTCGACATTTGTGGATATAGTAGAAAACACTATATTCATTTTCTCTACCAAGCCACCGGTGGCGGCATTGCTTTGCTCTCTCTAGTAATATTCTCGGTTGGTCATCAACAAAGAAACAGAATTTACAAGAATTATTGTAATATTAAAACGAATAACAACTCGAAGCAAACAAGCAAAAATAATTCTTCGAAAATTTTCGAGTTTTAATTGAAAGCCCCTCGACGTAAATACCATCGACTAATGCCAGAAGCAGAAGAATCCTACCCCTTCACTGTATAGGTATCTTGCTCGAAATACTAGACTGTGGAATTTCTTCCTGGTTTCTTACTTTCCTGATGTACTGACATGCAGAAATTTAAATGTAATGTGAACAAACATCTCGCTGATCAACTCTCTGCATAGTGTCTTTGTAGATATAGTCCAAAATAATAACCATTACGTCCAAGTGTGAGTACGCCTTGTTTTAGCTGAATACTGATGCCTCCATTCAGTCTCGAAAGACAAAGGATACACCATGTAAGGACAGTAGCGCGTGTAATTGTGAGGCAAAGGTTGCGCAATCTCCAACCACACCTCTCCTGAATCGGCACTGTTTGAGTCCAGTGGCAAGGAGAAGTCCAGGACAACGGGAAACAATGCCAAGATAAGCGGAGATCATATACAGCACTTGGAAATCCCAAATGGTCACTCATTTAGTACTGACCAGGTTCAACATTGCTTAACTTCGGTGATCCATCGGGAACCAGTTTGTCAACGTGAGTGTAGCGTGTATAGGAGAATAAGAGTAATAAAGTCGTTATTTCCATTAATCTGTGTGTATTATTCACACTTTTTTGCATACTAATGAATAGTCGCTTAAGCCTAAATGCCACTCGAGGATAAGGGTTAATGAACAGTGAGACAATACCGTAATGGTTGGAAACGATGGTTAAACCTGGGTAAAATTTGATTATTTAAAAAGGCAACTCAACAAGAATTTGTTAACATAGGACTTGAAAACGGCCATGTTCTAGTCAGCTAGGAAGTAGACCTATGGTATTGTATTCCACAGAGGTGTAGTTCAGCTATAAATAAAAATAGCAACTTGTATTCAAGTAATCAGTAGCTTACAATATATATTAGATTTCAGCATTAACTATTCCACAAAGAGTTGATATGCCGTAAAATAGACCGACAAAGCCAATCTGTTCTGACAACTACGAGACAAACACACGTACACACCGGCGCGCGTTTACCTAAGGAATTCACACACATGCATATATCCGCACACACTTACATATATAATCACGCATACACTAAGATACAGAAGTATATACACACTCATATATGCATATACACACACTCACTCCATACATCGGTTTACTCTCGCGCACACATTAACACACACACACACACACACACACGTATACACTCATACAAGCCATTCCCATACATATATGTGTGTGTATATATATGTGCATGTGAACATGTGCACGTACTGTCATATATACACACGCACATATTATAATCACGTTGACATACTGGTTCTCGTTAGATCACCAAAGTTAAGCAACGTTGAGCCTGGTCAGTACTAAATGGGTGACCAAGTAGGGAACACCAGGCTCTGTATGTAGGAGGACGGCGACACCTCCCTGCTAGAGTTGCAAAAACCTGATGACGTCATCTCCCCTGATGGGATATGAATTTCATACTTACATGGAACTTCCTCCTTTGGAAGAAGTCGGTTGAATCCGCATAGCGTTAGTGCCGTTTCCATTCCATTCCATTCCACGCTCACATTTGCAATTGGACACGTGCTATACGACAAATTCAGATACTTATATGTGTAATTTAACGCACACATATCTATGCTGCCGTGCATAGACTCATACAGCGTTTGATGGCTACAAACGTGTGTTCTAGCTTGCTTGATGGATAAGTTTTCAAGCAATGCCTGTGCGTGAAACTTTTAAGTGAATGAAAGTCTGTGTACGAAAATCAATCTCACTCTCTGCGACTGACACAAATAGAAGAACAAGTGTATATTATTGGAATCGACATATATAGCTTAATTCTTAACCTCAGATTATAACGACAAGGGCTGGAGCGATAGATAGTAACAAGCGAAGAATATCCTTTTTCGATCCCAGCTAATGGTACGGGAGTCATATTTTAAAACTTTTGAAATCATTACTGTATATATTGGGCACAATTAACTAATCCATAGGGGGTTTTCTCTTTAATAACGAATACGGAATCTACATGAATTAAAATATCATGTTTAAGCCTATTGCACAACCAGGCCTGCTGTTTCTTGTTAATGGAGTCAAAGCTGCTTTAGGGCGGCGTTCGAATCTTTCGACCCGAGACAATCGCCATGTTCCCGTCGTCTGCGTGCCTGTCTTTAAAGAGGCTGAAGGGGGAAAAATTTCCTGTGATTTTAGCGCGCCTTCAGACACCAATCTGGAAATTTCTATGTTCCGACACACACACACACACACACACGCACACACACACACACACACACACACACACACACACACACACACACACGGAGGCACGCGCGCGAACGCAGGCACACACACATACACATATATCCGTATACAAATATACACACGTATATATACGCGTACATGCGCATATATGTATGTGCGTACGTACACACACATTTGTACATACATACACATATCACATATATATTCGTGTAGTTACACACATTTAATGCATATATGTATGTGCATGTGTAAGAGTGTTGCCGAAGGCTTGAATTCTAATTAGTCAGTTATTGGCTGTATCTTTCCATTTTGGCAAATGCCTAAGCACCATATGCCACGAGTTTTGTAAATGATAATGGATAATGATGAAACTCTTCCGAACTCTTCGTTGTGCATGGTCTTGAGAGAGATGGGGGAGATAGATAAGCTCTGTCAGATTTCACTAACTCACAGCACATTGCTTCAGGGGTCTCTACCGCGCAGCATCTCCAACACTCGGAAGAAGTGGTCAGGGTGATCGTTTTTACACACACACACACACACACACACACACACACACACACACACACACACACACACACACAGAGAGAGAGAGAGGCGGGTACGTACGTACGTAATAATACGTGCATCTATACGTGTATGTATGAACACATATATATTGCGTACGCGCATTTACATATGTATGCATATCTGCATACGCACGCCTATATATATGCATATGTATAAGTAGAGAAATAAAAAAAGGAACAAATCAAGTTATGTGGTCATCAACGTTTCGTCTTTATTTCGAGACTTCCTCTAAATGAATGAAATTAAGAAAACAAATATGAAATTAAGAAAACAAATATATTTTCATTTCAGTTACACTTCCGAATTAGAATTATAACCGACATATTTGTTCCAAAAAGAATATGAATTGCATCATATCTTTTTAAATATGTTAACGGCTATATGACGTTATAAAAAATCTGAATCTCTTTCACAACGTTATGCCCCCCCCCCGCTTATTTTGAATTTTTTAACGACTTTTTCTGTTTCTGAAATGTAACAGGGTCATACATTTCATTACATCAAACATATATTTTCAAATATTTGTACTGGTGTTTTGTTTTCTTAATTACGTTCATCTAGAGGAAGTCTCACAATAAAAACGAAACATTAATGAACATATAACTTGGTTTGTTCTTTTCTATCCCTCTCTATATATATGCATGTGTGTGTGTGTGTGTGTGTGTGTGTGTGTGTGTGTGTGTGTGTGTGTGTGTGTGTGTGTGTGTGTGTGTTTTAATTTCCAACAACTTTTATGTTTATGAAATGGAACAAGGTCATACATTTCATTACATCAAACATATATTTTCAAATATTTGTACTGGTGTTTTGTTTTCTTAATTTCATTCATCCAGAGGAAATCTTGAAATACAGACGAAACGTTGATGAACACATAACTTGGTTTGTTCTTTTTTTATTTCTCTATTTCGTCCGAATACTATTTCCATTATTCTCATCACATATGTATATGTGTGTGTTCATATATGTATATGAATACACACACACATACATGACCGCACATATGACATATGTATATACAACTGTTGACACGCACGTGTTCATATGTATATATGCGAGTACGTACACACATGTACCATCTGTATGAGCGTACGTGCAACTCCATATACATATGCGTATATGTGCCCACACACAGACACACAATTAATCATCCTTTAGTCATCGATAATAGCATGAAATCAGTTGGACATTCAATCGATTTTATCCGCGTTTATTTTTTTGTTAACTTTCGCTCATTTGTTTCTGACTCATTTCTCCTCGGACGGGACACCCATCAAAAGCGTGTCGTCGGTTCTAAGGACTTTTTGCCATAGAAATCCCATAAGATTGAATTAGTTTATTTATTTTATTTTATTGCTTTGCAACCTATCAAGTCTTTGCAAGATATCAATATCCATGAATGCACAGCATTTACCTCCCTTCCACCGCAGGAATATGTGACACAAGGTCGGAAGCCGGTACACAAAAAGAAATGCATGTTAGCACATAAAAATATCTGAGCAACCCCACCGGCATTCGTCAGCAGGTGCGCCTAACGAGATTAGCAATACACTTAACAAAACGCGTGAAGGTAACGCCTAGAACTGTAGAGAGTATACCTGAGTTGAATAAAAGAAATTCCAAAGGGAAACCAGATTGCATGGATTTCCCAAAATTATCCGTGCGTAAATCAAAATACTAGAACCATCTCAAGTATAAACTTGTTTCGCTTCTCTGGTTTATCTTAAACTAGCATGGGTGCCCGGCGTTGCCCGGGTGTTTGGAGGTGTGTCTTGAGCAAAAAAAAGTGGTAATAGGCAGACAGGCTCGAACCCGTACAGCGAAGGAGGAAAAAGAGCGTGAAAAAAAGTGACATCTTTGCATTCGCGTCCATCTCAAAACCGGAAGTGGCGAAGGTTTAAATTAAGGCTAGTCAATCGAAAAGGGAGGATCGACCCATCCCTGTAGAAAAGTGCCCAGTTGCGGGTGAAGGAATTAATGTCTTTGTTCAATTTTTTTATATTTATCGTCGGAAGGGTCGGGCTTCAAAACGATACTGATATCGTGAAAATCTGTCGCCTCTTTCGAAAGTTTTAGGCAGACATACATACATACATACATACATACATTTAAACAGACAGGTGAGATTTATATAATAGACTAGCAGGGCTACCCGGCGTTGCTCGGGACCGTATAAACAATGAAAAAACAAAAGCAGATATTGAACATATGTTTTATTCTTAGGGGAGAGGAATCTTTCATCTCAAGTTTTAGCGTTACAAACAAACATTTGTCTTTTATATATATAGATAAGGACAGGTTTTTTTGGGGGCCCCCCTCGAAGATAACTGATCAGTTGACCAACTTCTAGTGGTCCGTTTGACGTGAAATTTCGATATTTGTCATCCGGGTGATGGGGCTTCGATATGATACCAAATTTGTCAAGTTTGGTTCCGTCTTTCAAAAGTTTTAGCGTTACAAACAAACATACATACACACAGACGTTTGGCTTTTATATATATAGACTAGCAGGGCTACCCGGCGTTGCTCGGGACCGTATAAACAATGAAAAAACAAAAGCAGATATTGAAAATATGTTTTATTCTTAGGGGAGAGGAATCTTTCATCTCAAGTTTTAGCGTTACAAACAAACATTTGTCTTTTATATATATAGATAATGACAGGTTTTTTTGGGGCCCCCCTCGAAGATAACTGATCAGTTGACCAACTTCTAGTGGTCTGTTTGACGTGAAATTTCGATATTTGTCATCCGGGTGATTGGGCTTCGATATGATACCAAATTTGTCAAGTTTGGTTCCGTCTTTCAAAAGTTTTAGCGTTACAAACAAACAAACATACATACATACATACATACACACAGACGTTTGGCTTTTATATATATAGAAGATGACAAGCTAGACAAACTCTTAAATCCTACTAAGGGTAAATTTTATAAAAGACAGAAATCTTAAAGAATGACACCCACCGCTCGGTATGTCTCTAACACCCAGCGCATATCGTGTAGCTGCACGGTCATAACTTGCCTGGCAGAGAAAGTGGGTCATGTTTTGCAGAATACATGATTTGTGGAGTTCCACAATCTTGCTTTTGATCGTATGTAGATTGCATGAACAGAGATGGATTCAGTTATGCACAGACTAATTTTCACATACACTCACACGCATTCACACATATATTCATTTGGTTTGCTCGACCAGAATGGGTAAGTCAGGCACTACGAATGACAAGATCCACATTTTCTCCAACAGGCACCTGAATGCATGTACTGGTGCACGGTGCGTTCCGTGTCAGAAAACTCAACTGTTGTTCATCGAGACTAATTTTGCCTTACGAAGCTTAAAAGTCACGTCTGTCCAACTATTTCCTCCATAGGTGAAAAGGAAAAAGGTGTTAGAGATAACGACTTTATAAAAGTCTCCAGCTATAAAATTAGGGCAACTTGTTATACTTAAACGGCTACCAAATTGCTGCACAAGATTTGGGATTTGGTCTCCATGTCACCCGAACGCAAATACGCATATATCTTTTTCTTTTTTTAAAATAATTTTCTAATCATTTTGTTCTAGCTAGGGATGGGTCATCCTATCAGATGCGAGAAATTCACCCGCTATCTCATACATTCCAATGGAGAGATCTTTTTAAGATTCTAACCGTCCCTTTAAGTTCAATTGTTTGTATCTCTTTTGCACTTGGTTTGTCAGATATATTTGCCATATAGTTTTTATGTGTATGTGTTCATGTGCAATGAATGCGGTATAGTATGCACATTGTATTAATGTATATTTTAGTATATGACATAGTTCTTGTATGTATGGAAAAGCAACTAACTATATGTAAAGATAGAAAATATGTGTGTGCATTCTCAACAGTACTAGCATTAGCAGTATATGCACCACGTATGCAAAACTTTTCTAAAGCACTTGTCGGGACGAATGCATAAAAGTCTGTGACTAAAACCGCATCATCCGGACAATATTCAGTAACAAATCAAATGCAGTTTAAAATCCGTTTAAAAAAAAATTTTATTTCATTCAAACGAATAATTTTTTTTTTTTTTTTTTTTTTTTTGCAATTTGAATTCTAATAATTTTTATGAGTGTTCAACTTCCGGTTGGGGGGGCTTTGAGAGCAGGGAAATCCGTTCACTTTCCACCTCTCTTTCAGCTCGACCTTTAGTAGAAACAGACTGCCTAACATAAGTTGCATTGTGGCTAAGGATTAGCAATCAATAAGACATGGCGTAAATGCATAATCACACGTGTGCTTATATACTTTCAGAATACGCATGTATAGATTCATGCCACACATTTGTGGTATGGCATGTATGCTTGCATCTACACTTTAGAGTGCATGCTTTGCTGTAACTTTTACCACGATACTTGTGTCTAAGGAGTAAAGGCTATTTGGATCATAATGATAGTGCGTATCGTATGTGCACACATGCGCATATATCCGCGGGACACACGTGCGTACATTTGTAGTACGCGCGTATTTATATGTGTATTGCAATATATGTGCAAGCATAAACGTCTTTTAGTATGCATTTTATTGGCTTACTTGACGATGCATACGAAAAGGCCGAAGATACGCAAGCGAAATTTGCAGGTTCCAGCGGACATATTTCATGTTTCAAAAAGTTTTGAATTCAGGTAAAACGTTTAGTGAACCAAACAAAAACTATGCAAAAGAAATGCTAAACTATTTGATTAAATAGAGCATGAAGACATTTTAATTCGGAAATGGATATGTTTTTTTTTTTTTGGTAACTTTTAATAGAAAAAGTAATGCTTCAACTTGCGACTCCAAAATGAGGATATGTGTTGCATATGCGTGCACGTACTTTTTGTATCTGCATAAAATTGAGTTACGTTATGCATTCGTATGCTATTTGCTAAGTAGAAACGTGATATATTTGTCAAAAATGCATATTTTTCAAAAATGCATATTTTTCAAAAATGCACATGCACGTGTAATGTAGAACATTGCATGCATTCAAACGCGACTTTTATTTCTAAATTGCATTTCATAACATACAATTGTAAAACTATTTTAGTATGTGCACATTGTAAGTTCGAGTGCATCTTATGAAATGCTTGAAATGCACATGCATGCATTTGCACATAGATGCATCTGATTGCATGTAAATCTGAAAACATTTTGCGTTTTTAAATAACTTAAAAGTGATATTCATTTAGATTTTAGCAAATTCTTTAGATGTCTTTTTGGTAAAATTCTGCAGAGCAACATATGCAATAATGCGTTTAACTTCTTTGCATGTGCAACAGATGCATAAAGTTGGATGCACTGTTGCATATGCTTCTTTATAGAGTTGCGCTTACAATATAAAACGAATCTGCATGTTGAGCAAATTTAGAAGTTTTAAACATGCACTTGCATAAAAACGAATCTGAACTTTTTTTCTTTTTAAATATGAAATTCTACTTTTTTTAAGCACTTACCTGGGCTGAATTTTAAAATGTTGCAAACTCTTGAAGCAACTGAGAGCAAAGGGTTAATATATATATATTTTTTTTTTTCAAAATCGGTTGTACGGGCAAACTGTTGGATGCAGACCTCTAGGACAGGTGTGATGACTATAATCAGGTGCAGCGCAGGCAGCGACAATATCACCGTAAAAGTAGCGAACTGAGCTCGTTCGAAAAGCCGATCTCTCGTAAAAATGAGTGGAACGAGTGAAGAAGGCAGAGACCGGCGGACGACGATGACGTAAAACAGTGCTTTTTCTTTCTGTGATTGAGAGAAGAGGAGAACGCGGGCAACTAGGGTGGCGGCGGCAACTGTAATGGCGGCGAGGGCGACGACGGTGAATACCAGTTGGAATCCCGCCACTAGAGTCGATCCTTTTTCTCCCCGACAAGCGAGCGAAACACGTGGCCAATTAAAGACAACCGACTGCCGACTACCATATATGGACTTTTCGTATCACGTGTAAGGGTGACGTCAGCTAACCAGGGGCCGGACAAGACAAGTTGAGCTACCACCAAACATAGGCAAAACTTGTCGCCCTTTTACGAGGCCACATCCCTCCTCTCACTTCGTTTAAGAAGTTGCGTCACTAATAGGAAAGAACCCGCGTCCTGGTTGATATTTGGGGGTTTCTCTCTTTATTATAATAAATGGCAGATATAATGTGTTTTTTTGTCTTTCCCTGTCTTTAGTTTTCATAATTTTATGACTTCATTATTTCTTTTTTCTTACATTTCTTGGTCTCTCACACTCTTCTTCGCTTCGTCTCTCTTTCTCTCTATCTCTCTCTCTCTATCTCTCTCCCTCTCTCTCTCTCTCTCTCTCTCTCTATATATATATATATATATATATATATATATATATATATATATATATATATATAGATATCGTCTGTCTTTCTTTTTCTTCATTTCTTTTTCCTTTACTGAACCCCTTCTTTTTCTTTTTTCAAACAGCCATTATTTTTCTGTCCATATCCCCTCTCCTCATTCTTTCCTTCTTGCTTCCCTCATTCCCACCCTCCCGCTCTCTCTCTCTCTCTCTCTCTCTCTCTCTCTCTCTCTCTCTCTCTCTCTGGTGTGGTTTTCTATGCACGTGCATATCTATCTCTCTATCTATCTATCTATCTATCTATATATATATATATATATATATATATATATATATATATATATATATATATATATATATATACCTAAATAATAAGATGTTTTCACACAGTCATGAGCATGTTTCGATCAGCCAGTTATAAGTAACTAGAGACCTTTTTTCAGACGATATTGCTTATACAAAGTTTAGTCCGTAATGAAAATGACCGAAACATTCTCATGAATGTGTAGCGACATATTAATGCACCAGTAAAACAAATAAAAAGTATACCTTGCCCTACTTCAGTATTGAGCACTCTTGTATGGACATCGTTAAAATTTATTTGGTTACTTTACGTCTGGAAAATATTAACCTGAAATATATAACTATATATATGTGCGTACGTGTATGCGTGTTTTATATATATATATATATATATATTAATTTTCCTCCGCCTTCCTTTTTGGTTTACTTTTTATATTCTTCTTTTATCCTCCATATATTTCTTCCTCTTTTTCCCCCTCATTCATTTCTGCCTGTCCCTTTTTTATTTCCTCCTTCGCTCTTCTTCCCTATTTTCTATCCATCACTTTCAACGATTCTTCTCCGTTCCTATTCTCTCCTTGCATATGTTTCCTCTCACCTTTCCTTTCTGATTCCTTGCCATTTTTTACACCTCCCCGTCTTCCCTCTCCCTATCTCTCTCAACTTCTCTTCTTCATCTTCCTCTTAACCCTTTCCCGCTTTATCGTTCACCCATCTATTTCTGCATCGCTCTATTTCACCCATCGTTTTTCTCTCATCTTCCTTCCTTCTCTTTTTCTTTCCTTACCTCATTCCTTCGTTTTTTCTTTTTTTCTTTTGTATTTCATTCCCCTTTTTTACCTCGTTCTTTCTTATTTCGCTTCACTTTTCCCGACTTTACATCTCTTCCTTCTTATTATTCTCAGTCCGTACATCACTTCAAACTATTTAGTTTAAGTTTTAACTCTTAGCCTCGAGTAGATTTTGCGCCTCGATTACTGGTGACACCTTAATAAAAAAAATAAAAAATAAAAATAAAAATAACATCTCCAAAATGAATCTGACATTACTAAATTGTCAATAATGTACGCATCATGGCATTCAACCAAATACAAATTCTTGGAGGTTATTAATTGTGCAAGAGGATATTGATCTAACTGATACCGTCACAGTTTAATAATCTGTGACCAGTTCGAATCCTATCGGATCTGGGAAATGTATGGACTTGCAATTTCGCCCTAAAGATAAAAATATCAACTTGTGTTCAATTAATTGTATCCGATAAATTTGTATTGTGGTTTTGCATTAAATAACGTAGAATGGATGATATGGCGTATGACATAAAAAGAAATCTAGTGTTGGCATCATTATAGCAACGACAGTTTTCTTCATTAAACTCACCGATTTTCTGTGTAATTTTTGTACCTGACTGTTCACATGTTTGTATGCATGCATGTTTTTCGCCTATATGCGTGTATACGTATATATGTGTGTCAACATATGTGTGCATGCATGTGTGTGGTTTTCTATGCACGTGCATATCTACGTGTTTCTCTGGGTGCACGTGTTCGTGTTTGTTAACTGGCTTCATGCGTATGTACATTGTGTATGGATGTGTGTGTGTGTTTGCCTATGAACGTGTACCTGAGTGTGCGCATCTCTCTCTATATATATTCATGTGTGTGTACATCTGCGTGTGTCTGAATGTATGTGTATGCGCGTGTGTTCCGGATTCAGGCATGACTTTACAAGCTAGCGTCGCAATCCATAGAAGTCGCAAGAAGAATACAAATTGGGTTTAGAACTATTTTCAGGTGTAGACGAGAGAGAAATTTCCGAATGGAACACATGGTACTTGGAGAGCGCCTCCAAATTAACAAGAGTTTTCGTAAATAGGTCATATGCATAAATAGGTCATGTGCATAAATAGGTCATATGCATAAATAGGTCATATGCATAAATGGGTCATATGCATAAATAGGTCATACTCAGATTGGATCACGTTTAAATTTCGGGAGAAAATACTAATACTTTCTTGTTTGCAAATGTACCTTCTTTTTTTTTTTTTTGGTCATTCTTTCCTACTCTGTCAATCGATTCTAACGATTTTTAATTGATATATATATATATATATATATATATAACTGCACGTAAGAACATCCGTCGTCGTACCAACAGAGAGTTTGACACTTTAATAACATTTCGCAGATGTCAGAAATTGTTTCAAATCAAAGTTACGTTTGAAAAAATTAATAATATTAAAAAACAAATTAATGCATTATTTTGGGAGAGGGATCGGAAATTAGAACATTTGTCAATAAGGCGAATGAACGACAAAAGAGAAATAATATAGATAACTCCAAAAATTCTAAATGGAATTTGATTAAAATTTCTGACGAAATATTAATAGAAATGGGACAATTCGTGCCTGGGCTGGAAAATGAATAAAACAAATGATGTAAGATACCGTAAACAATTGTTGTATAAAACGGAACGGATACGCAATGGCAAGAAAGAGTTAGCGTCCAGGGAGTCTAAATATGACAGATGAGGTCAGAGGTTAGGCCGAAGTTCGGGTATAATCAATCATCAGAGGTAGGTTCTGTTTATCGTCCGACTTTTATATTTCTTCTTTGTCTATTAGGTATATTTCAGGAACCCTAAAGAGACACCCAATGTTTAGCCTTGTTTGCTAACTAGGGCAATGAACACCGTCCTTCTATCTCTCTTTTTCTTTAACTGGACAATCTGAGGATACTTTCTTAATATATATTTTCACATGACCGCAATTGTATGACAGATTGAGGATTCAGATTTAACGGCTTGTCTTTCTGTTTATTTCACTGGTAGTACAGAAGTCCTAATTCTTAAGGAGCGCCAACGGCGAGTGCTCTATCAGGAGTTGTATAATATCGGGATCACTGTAGGGGCATGTTGCCCATGGAAATGGGCCTTGTACTCATTTCCGGCATGGCCAGTTGAGTCACAACCCATGGAGGAAGACTCGGCTAATAGTCTACTTGTGTGTTTATACTGAGAGCAAAAAAACACTCGCCTTGCCCTACCCACTATTCTCTAAAACAGTGAAAAAAAAAATGAAATAACGATCCAACCAAAAAATTAGTTTATCTTCCCTTAAACTTCTAGCTAATGAAATCCCCTCCCTGCTTCACTGACTGTACTAACATGCAGAAATTTAAATATAATGTGAACAGATATCATGCTGCTCAACTCGTTATTTAGGATGTTCTTGTGGGTATGGCTCCCAATTATGCATGTCTCTGATGCCTAAGTGAAAATGTGTCGTGTTTGACATGAATAAAAGTAAAAACAAAAACATGCGAAATAAACGAAATGTAGTTCATTGCGTAGTGTTCTTACTTAAGTTGAACAACTTTGCAAACCAGCAATACGAAACTACGAATTTTTAACCTGTGAAAATGCATGTTTATTTACTAGTTGTGGTCATCTCACACGTTGTTCCGGGTCATGCTGCCTCTTCATTCAGTCAGCGCTGTAATGAAGAGCCTTCACCAAACAAAACCAGAAGTCCAGTTTATAAACACATAATAGATTTATTTATTTATTTAAGCTTACAAATTGTTCCCGTCTACTTAGGCAAATGATAGAATTACAGCATTGAATCTTTGCTTGATCAGACCGAGACACAAACTCCATTAACAAACTCTTGGCTGAGAATCCCAAAGTGACCCAACATCCTTGAAGAAAGGCAGCGGTAGAGCTGCTCGATTGCTCGCCTAAACTCAACTATCACTCTTCCTCTTACTTTTCTGAAAGACTGGTTATAACAGGCTCTCTTTCTCTTTTTCTGGTTCTTGGCTAGTTCTAGTCATTTGTTAGTGGTCACTGTTCGCGTGTTAGTTGTTCCATACATCTATTTAAGATAACATATAGGACCGTCTCCATCGCTGGGGCTTACTTGCAAATAAACCTGGATATTGTTTTTCTCACAAAGGCGATCTCAGTGATATTGCTCTCTTTCACTGAAGTACTTATATTCCAAACAAAGAAAATATTTTTTGGGGTGGTCTTGCTGGACAGAGATATTTTCAGCTTCCTGCACTCACCTCTCTTTCTCTTGTCAACCATCTTTTACTGAGAAAACATATACTACACACTATATGCTTACAACTCATCTGAGAACTGTTTATCTTTTAACAGTAGATCCACCTCTCATCTCAAGGCACCAGAGCATCAAGAACTGCGTGATCTGAATTGATTAGTTTGACCATCTTCCTGCTGTCATGACAACGTCTTTCTTTCTGATCTTCTCTGATCACCCTTGAGACAAACTTTATGATAACTTTCTGCATCTTCAGCTCCTCGCAAATAATTGTGTGTACAGTTCCCACACTGACATCAAACTGTGCACTTATTGCCTCTATAGACACACGACGGTTCTTATCCATGAAATTCTTTATTTGGCCAATCAATTCTGGTGTTCTGACTTCCTTACTCCTCCCACATCTCTCACCATCCCTCACAGACTCCCTGCCTTCCTTGAATCTCTTATGCCACTCACAAACTGATGCTCGATTCATGCAAGATGCCCCAAAAGCAGTCTAAAGTATTTCATACGTTTCTAAAGCATTTTTTTCCAAGTTGAAAACAGAATTTTGTTGCATATCGTTGTTCTAAAGCGTCCTCGTGTCCAGATTGCATTTTTGAAATTCACCAGCTGTGACAAGCTGGCTTTAGTAGAGTGTATTCCAATGCCTGCTGTAGTTGTTCATTTGAACCTGAAATCATAAAAATTGGCCATTCATCTCATAAGATGTATAGCAATCACATACTGAATTTTCATATATCTACGACAATTTTAAATTTCTGTACAAACAAGTATGAAACGTATCTAAGACACCTCGTATCATTGCAAATTTCATTTCCACTGACAAAACACATGCTGCATATGTTTACAACCCATCTTATACGCTAAGTGCAAAGAATAATTCCAAACAATTGAAATTTCAACCCGCTCGAAGATTTCACTCATCCCCCCGCTAAAATTTTTAAATCTCAGATGACAATTTTAATCACGTGACAAAATAAACTACTGACCTTTCCTTCTTGAAAGGCATTGGTCCACATTGATACATCGGTTCTCGTTAGATCACCGAAGTTAAGCAACGTTCAACCTGGTCAGGACCAGATGGGTGACCAAAAACATAACGTCATATCCCGCTTGTGAGGATCATACAGTTCAGTGAAAATATGTCTTGTTTGGGATGACCAAAAGAAAAAAATAGGAATCCCGTCTAATTATTTTATTTGCAAAATAATTTCAAAAGTGTTAAACCGTTAAACAGGGGAGGGGTATTTTTTAGAATTAATCTACGATATTATAGACAGCTGGAAAGCAGCCCCATCGTATTGTGTTCTACAGACGCACAGTTCTAGAACGAACATGTTCAAATTTGTAAAAAAAAAAAATTAACTCCGAATGAAAATAAAAACTTTTATTGAAAATAAACAAAACTTTCTTTGATAATATGAATAGATTAGCTTAATTAATCTGAAGTTAAAAAAAAAAAAAAAAAAAAAACTGGATCCATTATTCAGAACATTTTTATTTAAGGGAAGTGGTGTTTGATGGGGAGCCATGATTCAATATATTGTTTGTTTTAAATTCCTGAAACAGTGTTTCATGGTAAACAACTGATAATCCCTGAAAATTTTGGGCTATTGTTAGTTCGAGAAAGCAAGTTGATTCAGCGATTGCAGGAGATTTACTGACAAAATAATTTCCAACAAAGTGTTATATACCGGGTGGTATGGTGGTGACGTCTATTTCATTAGCACCAAGCCTGTATTTTAACTATCCGAGATTTTTGAATATCTCGATAGATATAGAGATAGTTCGTTTGACATTTATGCCTATATGTTTGTTGTAAGTCGTCTAGTGAATGGAATGACCGCTGTTCATTTATCAATGAATAACGAGACGCTTTGTTATAAAACAACTTTGTTTATTTAATAAACATTCATATACACATAATCGGCGGTAGAGGTGGTGGTGGAGATAGTGTAGGTTGAGAGGGTGTGGTTGCGACCGTGACAGACAGTTGAGCGTCGTCTGTGCTCCCCTTTCTGCTGTCACACTCTGACTGACTCTGACTCTTGTTTATCCTCTCTCTATTACAAAAGGACTAAAAAATTAATTTGAACTTATTTCACAAGTTGGATAAAACGGTTTGAATAAAGTTAGTTGATTGTATTTTCAGGCGTTAGCGGAAGTTTATCCTCTCTAATTGATTCAGATATTTTTTATCGGTCGATGTAAAGCTACTTAGGATGTTGTCCAGGGAACATAATTGATAAACTGTCGAAATATTCTTGGTGAATTAACAGCTTCAGATATGTTTGCATTCATAAAGTAGATCTTAACAAGCCGATAACGCCCCCCCCCACTACCCCTCCTTAGGGCTCTGACTACAATTGGGATAAATCTAGTCCAATCGGCTTAAATGATCGGCATTGCTCTCAAATTGGCGCGAAAGTATTATAACGAACGTCAACCGGCAACGCAGACAAAAATTTGGGTGAAAATAGGTTAAAGCGAGATTAAGGCGAGAAGGTCGTTAATGGTCATCTTGTCTTGATCAGAAGTAAAGTACCATGGATAGCGATAAAACAAAATTAAATCAAGGAAAAAAATAAATTTCTTAGTGGCAAAATCTTAAACGAATTTTGTAGGTGGGGATTGATTTATTGATTATTCGTATTATTTGGATTTTTCCGACTACTGTTCGTGGCACTGTTGTGTAACACTCAAGACGAGAACAGTAGTCCGAATAATTCAACAGAAAGATTCCCGATTTCAACAAGATACATCTGAGAAAAATCAGAGGTTACATTGACTGAAACGTTGTAAAAAAACACCGCTCAAAATGAGAACAGTAGTCCGAAGAACCCAAAATAACACGAAAAAAAGGTTGTTGTTTTTTACTTTCTGAACTTAAAATTTAAAAAAAAAAAGACTAACTTCTATTTCTTTACTTGAGGGTCATCACTTATCAGGGACTAGAGGTCACCCTAGGATAAGTGTTAATGAGTGTTAGGTAGACGGTGAGAATACACCGTGATGATCAGTAATGGTGGAACTTCAGTAGGTTTAATTATATAAGAAGGTGGCTCAACAGGAATTTATTAACATTAAACTTGAAAACGACCATATTATAGTCAGCTGAACATTATGATATATTTAAAGAAATAAACGCTAAGATGGATTTCTCGTCTGGTGATGAAGCTTATTATGATAAATTCTATACTCGAATTAGTAGGTGATCGTCGCATAGCATATGTGCGAATATTTTTTAGTCGTTTTACTCTTCACCGTTCTTCTCTGTAATTGTGAGCCAAAGGTTGCGCAATAACGAACCACACATCTCCCGCATCGGCACTGTTTTAGTCCAGTGGCAAGGAGAAGTACAGGACTACTGAAAACAATGCCGAGATAATTGGAATACACATACAGCACCTGGAAGTCTAAAATGGTCACCCATTTAGTACTGACAAGGTTCAACGTTGCTTAACTTCGGTAATCCAACGGGAACCAGTGTGGCAACGTGATTATGCCGTATGACAATTATGACTTATTAATTACTAGCCTGGTTGCTCAGCGTTGCCCGGGTGTTTGGATGTGTGTGTTGAGCAAAAAAAAAAAAGTTGTAGTAGGCAGACAGGCTCGACCCCGTACCGCGAAGGAGGAAAAGAAGGTGAAAAAAACGTTACGTCTTTGCCGCTGCGTCCATCGCAAAACTGGAAGTTGCGAAGATTTAAATTAAGACTAACCAATCGAAAGGAGAGGATGGCTTTCGAAAATATCGGTGAAAGAAGCGACCCCTCCTTATAGAAAACTGCCCAGAGTGAAGGAATTAATGTTTTGGGCCATTTTTTCGATATTTGTCGTCCGAACGGTTGAGCTTCAAAACGATATCGATCTCGTGAAAATCGGTCGATTCTGTCTAAAGTTTTAGGCATAGAAACATACATACATACATTTAAACAGACAGGTGAGATTTATGTAATAGATTATTGACTGACCATTATGACCAATATTATAAAAGGGTTGTAAATTTCTACATGTCTAAAAAAGCATATGACCTAGAAAAGGGCAATTTTTCTCCTTTGTCAAAAACTTCGCTCATGGAATGTGATGATTAAAACGACAGGTGGGAGTTACGAGGCTACCAGAAGTAAACATCCGGTTCATCTTCTATTACTTAAACTAAACAGAAAGAATGCGAATATTAAAACCAAAGACATTAATGTGTTACAGTTTTAATTACTTCAAGGAGATGCAACTATGTATGCTGTTAAAATCTTCATCCATCACGTCTATGACAGCGACAGCTAGGATGAAAAGTAAGCGAGAAAGACAAATAAACTCTACACACCGTTGTATAATTTTATGGCACATCGTCATGTTACTTTAAGTACTTAATTTTACCTATTTACAATGCCTCCCCACGGGACAGAAACACCAGGGTCGTTTTTTAACGTGGAGAAAAGGTACAAAAATAAAAAAAAATTGTCTCAGTCGTGAAGGACTGCTCCTCCACCGAAAGAGAACAAGAAATGGAAGTGCAGCATCTGAAGAACAGATGGTATTTATTTGCTCCCCCACCGAGCAAATTAGGCACAAGGCCGATTTTTAATGTGAGGAGTTAAGGAGAAATGGGGACCAACTCCCCGGGGAGTAAGGGAGCTAGATAGTGACAATTGGTATGAAGGGTTGCCCCTACATTGATCAAGGTCTTATATGTGGGGTCGCCCCCACATATGGTCTTTGCTTGCAGTATCTGCCGGAACAGATTGTATTTATTTGCTCCCCCACCGAGCAAATTAGGCACAAGGCCAATTTTTAATGTGAGGAGTCAAGGGAGGAGGAAGGGAAAAAAGGAGACCAGCTCCCGAGAGGTGGGAAATGGGAGCTGGTTAATGGTCAGGCATGTGGGGTTGCCCCCACATCTGGTCTTTGCTAGTCATAGCTAGTCATAGCTAGTCATAGCTTGCAGCATCTGCCGGAACAGATGGTATTTATTTGCTCCCCCACCGAGCAAATTAGGCACAAGGCCAATTTTTAATGTGAGGAGTGAAGGGAGGGGGAAGGGAAAAAGGGGACCAGCTCCCGAGAGGTGGGAAATGGGAGCTGGTTAAAGGTCAGGCATGTGGGGTTGCCCCCACATCTGGTCTTTGCTAGTCATAGCTAGTCATAGCTAGTCATAGCTTGCAGCATCTGCCGGAACAGATGGTATTTATTTGCTCCCCCACCGAGCAAATTAGGCACAAGGCCAATTTTTAATGTGAGGAGTGAAGGGAGGGGGAAGGGAAAAAGGGGACCAGCTCCCGAGAGGTGGGAAATGGGAGCTGGTTAAAGGTCAGGTATGTGGAGTTGCCCCCACATCTGGTCTTTGCTTGCAGTATCTGTCGGAACAGATACTACACTTTGATCTTGTTTATATATTTTATTGAGAAAGAAAAAATTGAACATAAAAAACGTACAAAAAATTCAATTCAACAAAATTAGGCACAAGGCCCTACAAGAAATTGGGAGGGGGAGGGTACAGGGTCTTTTTGACTATTGGCCAAAAGGCCAAGTAGTATTTTAAGTAATTAATTGTAGACGACATTGAATTCGTCTTCTCATTTATTGTGTTCTATAGTTCCATGTTCTGTTTAATTTTGAATATTTCTTCGTCGTTTATTTTTCCTTTTTTTTTTTCTTTTTTGTGTGTGTGTGTTTTCTTTTTCTTTTTTTTTTCGTGTTTTATCATTTTTAGATATAATAAATTTTAGTAAAATTACACGCGGTGTTGATATTTTTAGTTTAGATTGCGCATTGTAATGGCATAAATCACATTTTATTTTGTCGTACTAGCAGACACATCAGATGTTGCCCGAGTCTGGATGAGGACACCTGCGTGTTTTTTGCTTCAGGGAATAAAGTAATGGTAATTAAAATAATCCAATTCGTGTGGGAAATATTTTATCGTTTTTCTTACAAGTAAAAATACGAAAATAAATGGGTGAGAAAAACGTATGAGACGGTTTTGTTCACTCTGCAAATACACAACGGGAGTTTCATCTCATGAAGCTTTGTTTAAAAAGTTCAAATTGATAATATACGAGTCAGGGTAGCGACGGACGGTGAACAACTTATTTACTGTTTTTTAATTAATTAAAAATGTTTTTGAACAAATTTGTATTTTCCAGAAAGATAAAACCCTAAATTGTATCATATTAAAAGCTGAATAATATATTTTTCTACAATTTTAATAGAATTTTAAATTTTAATCCCCCCCCCCAAAAAAAAACAATGTTTGCTAAAGACGAAATACTATTGAATACATTTGAAGCCAAAATTGCACCGCAAAATTTTGAAAATAAACAGGTTTTTATTTTTAAGAAATATATTTCGGAGTAAAACTCCCTTGTCAATCTTTTCTATTTTTTTTTCTTTTTCTTCGCCATGATGTCAAGTTCAATGAAGAATCCATGTGATGATAACTGCGGTGTTTTGTAATGTTGGATAGGTTGCGCCTGGCCGCGCGATTTGAAAATCTGGGTAGTTATATATATATATATATATATTCAAATAATTCCATTTTTTTTTTATTACGAGCAGAAAATTTCGTAAACAAATGGATAGCCTTGGCGGATTTTAAGATATTTCAAAGTATGGAAGCGTAGACGAACCTAAATATTTATTTAAGCATTCCCATGAATTTTAAAATTTTAATGCAACTAAACAGGCAAATACCATTTTATTTTTAAATAATTGAGTTCAATTATAATTCCAAACACCATTTAAGGTAAAATACCTTCAATATTATGTTACTTTTTTGCTTTAAATTCGTTTGTTTGTAGTCCCTGTCCGCCACCTTACATTACGACAACTCACTTAAACGACAAATTGCAGAAACGATTATTGTAATTTATAAACTTCCACACTAATTTTTTTCTTTTCCTTTTTTTTTTTTTTTTTGTACTGATTCTTCAAAGCATTCTCTATTTAATGGTATGTTGACAACATTTGGGTTTCTAAAAGAAATTTTAAAATTTATTTTGAAAGATTTCAAAGTAGTTTTTTTCGTAAAAATAATGAAAAATGTTTTTATACTAATCCAAAAGATAATTATTTAACCAATTTTACACTGCAAAATACAAAAAGTGAAAAAATTAAACACATTCAAAATTCGGGTTTCCAATCTAAGAATTTGAAAAGCAGCTGTTGCTTTTTTTATGCAGAACGTATATGTTTAGTTCTGGCTTTTTATTTTAAGGGTAGGAGTGACCACAAATTAAGCAGGGGTGTATGTAGTCTCTCTCTCTCTCTCTCTCTCTCTATATATATATATATATATATATATATATATATATATATATCGGTTATGAAAAATATTACACCTTTATAAGTCTATTCTTCAGTTAATAATCAGTGAAAATTTAATATTAATTAGATTATTACCTGAGTTTATTGACGTTAAACGAAGTTGAGCCTCGTTAGTATCAGTTCATTACTTGTACTTGTACTTGAAACGACATTCACCCTGGAGGAGTTGAGTCGGCTTCATGAAGATGCACATCTCGTACCGCTGCGGCCCAAGCTCGGCGATCGGAGGCAAGATCCCGAGTGAGCAATAGCCAGTCACGTCTCCAACGAGACAGGCCATAGATGAGCGGGCCCGAAATAAGCTCAGCGTCGGCTTTGATAGTCTCGAGCCACGTTCTTAGCTGGCCACTGACACGTTTTTTCCAGCCGGGTAGAGGACGTGGGGAGATAGCCTCGTGGATAAAGACCCCTGCATCACAGCGAGAGGCATGGCCGAACCATCGAAGGCATTGGGCCCGCAGTAGGTCAGTAATTGCCTGGAGATTGCAGCGACGCCAGACTTCTTTGTTGGCGACGAAATCCAAGGGACGGACATGGAGAATGCGGCGGAGATTGTAGTGGTCGAAAACTTCTACGCGTCGCAGATCCGCTTTCCGTATGGGCCAGGTCTCACATCCATACAAAAGTATTGAGCGGACGAGGGCCTGGTAGATTCGTATTTTTGTCCTCAGACGTATTTCAGGCCGTGACCATAATCGCCTTTGGAGGCGACAAAAGGCAGCTCGTGCGGCATTAATGCGCGCTTCAATCTCATTCATGCCTTGACCGGTACCAATGAACGTGCAGCCCAGGTATTTGAAGCTATCCGTCTCCTCGAGGGTTTCCCCGTTGAGAGTGATGAGGACCTTTCTGCTTGGGGGATGCCAGCCGATAGAATCTTTGTCTTGCTGGCGTTGATTCTCATGCCGATGGCAGCTGCCTTCTTCTGGATTCGGTTCAGCACCGTCTGTATGTCTCTGTAGCTCTCCCCGAGAACCGCAATATCGTCCGCGTAGTCCAAATTGGTGAGATGAAAGTTACGTCCCACCACGACGCCAGGATATCCAGGCAGCGCCTGCTCCATGATCCAATCAATAGCGTAATTGAAAAGGGTGGGCGAAAGCGTGCATCCCTGGCGGACACCGCTGCTGACGTTGAAGAAAGAGGAGTCCTGGCCATAACAGCGGACACGCGTGCAAGTCCGATGGTAGTAGGCCTTGATCAAGTTGAGTAGCTTCGGGGGGATACCATCTACTTCCATCACTCTCTACAGGGTACCGCGGTTGACCGAGTCAAAAGCGGCAGCGAAGTCGATAAAGCATACGATTGTACGCTGTTGGTAGCACCAGCGCTGTTCCAAGGCTCGCCTCAGCGTGAATATTTGGTTGACGCATCCGCGGCCAGGACGGAATCCGCATTGGTTAGGACGAGTCCTTCTGTCCCTTTCGTATTGAAACCGTCTCAGAATGAGGATAGTGAAGACTTTGGCAGCGACATCTATAAGGCTGATGCCTCTGTAGTTACTACATGTCCGTTTGTCACCCTTCTTAAAAAAGGGAAAAAGGATGGCGTCACTCCAATCTTGGGGAATCTCCCCACTATTCCAAATCTCAGAAATCAGCTGGTGTAGGCGAGGGGCTAATTCATCGATTCCGGTCTTGTAGACCTCAGCCAGGATACCGTCCTCGCCTGGAGCTTTGTTATTCTTCAACTTGGCAATGACGGCTCTGATTTCTTCATGGCTGGGGGTATCCGACGAGCAATCGTAGAGATCTGCAGCGGTGGGGGTGCTTTGACCTGGTATTGTAGGTGGAGGCTGGTGGTTCAGGAGTTCACGGAAGTGCTCGTGCCACCGATCCAATCGTGCGTTTAGCTCAGTAATGATTTCACCTCCACTGTTGTGGATGGATTCGCTCACGGATGACCTCGTCTGTGTGCTGGACTTCAATAGTTGATATAACTTGCGGGAGTCCCCTACCGAGGCCGCATGTTCCATGTCACTTGCGATATTGTGCCAGTAGACATTGCGGTCGTTGCGGGCAGAGTGCGTTGTTTCTCGACGAAGGCGACGATAGTTGGCATCTCCGTTGAGTCTGGCACGTTTAGCCTCCTCACCCAATTTCACCGTTCGACTTGAGATCCAGTCCTTTTGACGACGCTTTGTGAAACCCACGGTGTTGGCCGCTGCTTCAGTGACGTCCTTTTTGAGTGCTTTCCATGTATCTTCCACCGATTCTTCTGGTTGTAAACCATTGAATCGCTTGCGTAGGTCCAGTCGAAACTGAGTCGCAGTGTCGTCCACTTTCAGCTTCGTGATATCAAGACGTTTTTGACGGGAAACGTGTTTGTTAGCCTTCAGTCGCATTGTGAGCTTGGCTCTAACAAAGACATGATCTGATCCATGGATATTTCCTGTTTCAGCACCTCTGTAAGCGCGGCAGTCACGCATATTGCTTACCCAGCGTTTGCGTATCAAAATGTAGTCTATCTGGTTAGCCGTAACGTCATTCGAGTACCACGTCACCAGATGATGATTTGGATGCTGAAACTTCATATTGGAGACAATGAGGTGATTGTTCATCGCGAAGTTAATGATACGTTCGCCATTGGCACAGCGATTCCCGACGCCAAATGGGCCCAGCATAGATCTTGTTTGAGCATCCGCCTTGCCAGTTCTGCCATTCCAATCACCTGCTATGACAAGCATGTCGCCGGCGGGGGTTCCGTTGACGGCAGCTTGTAATTCGTTGTAGAAGGTATCCTTTATAGCGTCGGCTGAGTCTAGCGTGGGTGCATAGACTGAGATGACAGAGACGTTGTGGATAACTCCTTTTAGCCGAATTCGGGCAAGACGAGGGGAAATGGGTTCCCAGTCCAAAAGAGATTTTTGTGCACGGTCGCTCAGAGCGATTCCGATGCCATACAGTCCTGAGTTGTCCGTTACCCCACTGTGATAGAGGTGGTAGGAAGTATCTTCTTGTGGTACCTTGATGGATTGGTGACCACTGTCCGGTAATCTGACCTCAGACAAGCATGCGACGTCCACCTTGTATTGGTGTAGAGAGTGCACCATTAGGGCTTGTGCAGTAGTTCTGTCTTCTTCAAAGCATTCCGGCTTGCAAATTTAACACTTGTTCCACTGGGTGAACAAGCGCGTCGGCTCCCGCGTACGCCGTAGTAGGGTCCGCAGTTGGATAATTGTGCATATTTCTCATGAAGTTTCTTGTCGGTAGTAACCACAGGCGGACGCCAGTCGCAAGTGTACACTGTGGGTGTGTGCCCAGGAACGGATATCCTTGCCGCTGATTGTCAGCAGACGCAGAGGGATAGTCCGACCATGGAGCCGCCGATTATCGACAGTGGTTCCATGGGTTTGAAGACAGGTTGCCGCAAGTTCCTTGCAGACGCAGACTATCACCAGGCGCCGCCGGTTGCTGGCAAACGCAGCTGGATTTAAGAGCAGACGAACAGTTATAGCGCTGAACACTCGCTTGCATTCCCGCTCATTCGGTGTTAACCGGTCTCGCGACGTGGACGCATGGGCGTGAATTTGTCTGTCAGAGGTTATAAGTGACACACGCCTTATGGAACCAATTTATAGAGCAGTGGGGGCTCATACCCATATGCCCAGCTCCGGCATAACAGACCATTTGAATCAGTTCATTGATTATTTGGGATTTCTAGACGCTGAATATGATAGAACCTGCCTAGCCAGAATGCTTTCTTTTTTTAATAGTGTCATCTATTAGATAATAAATAGTAATGTAGGGCACTTTTTCCAGCATAATCCTATTAATACACCATTTTTTCTGATTACTAAGGTTAAGCGAAGTTGAGCCTGGTTAGAATCAGTTTAGTAAAAGATCGGAGATTCTATTCGCTGACTTTGGCAGAACCTACTTAGTCAAACCAAGCTATAAAAATCTAAAATTATCTTCTCTGGAATACACGCTTACAAATATAAAATTCCTACTCAAGTTGAATACCAAGTAAAGATCAAATTCAGTACGCGCCATTTGTTTTCACTGTAGATCTCAATCAACGTGTAGATCACAAATTGGAGTTTCAACATTTCACTTTGAAACGTCTATTCAAATATTTGAAGTTGTTACTTGAATGAATACATGGTTAATAGTCCAAGGCCGATGAGCCTTTTGTTCATAACTGCTCAGCCAATCATGTTTCGAGCGCAAAATGTGTCAAAGCTATAAATAAGCATTGGCTTTTTATTTATAGATTGCAATGATTCACTTGTTACTCTCTTGTCATAGATAATACTTACATCATTATATTAACACAGGCATACACGTCAACACACATATGCTCGTGCACAAACAAACACACACAATATATATATATATATATATATGCAATCAGTTTTTTTAAATAGTCAACCACATAGGAGCCTATTCGTGACCACACACACACACACACACATTCAGCTTTATATTATAGATATATAATTAAGTAAGTACAAGTGTATATATATACATATATATATATATATATATATATATATATATATATATAATAGTTATCCACGGACACATGTTTTGCCGTGACTATGCTTCATCAGCATGGCTGATATATTTATGCATACATATATATACACACACGCACATATATATATATATATATATATATATATATATATATATATATATATATATATATATATATATATATATATATATGGAGAGAGAGAGAGGGGGGGGAAGGAAATGTAATTTCTTTATAAATGAATCATTATGAATTTGGAAAATAAATATTTCCAAATATATGGTGAGAAATCTTAGAACATTATTGTTCTTAGGTGTTAGACATGCCATTTTATTATATAATAATTAATTATTTTGTTTGTTTCAGATAAAAGTTCCAACTATGGACAATTAAACATAAAGTTTTTGCATCCGTGAAAAGTAACGAGGCAGTCATAGCTGTTAGAGAGAATTTTGTAGACATTTTTAACCATTTTTAAGGCATTTTTGAGACACAATTCTAAACTTGGGTCATTCTCTGTGCACAGAAGGCACACTGCAAAAAAAGCCTCCTGGAATACGAAGAACAGCAAAAATCGCAGTTAATGGGGAGCGCGTTTGGGAAGCTATTCTCAGGAGTCTGAAGGGATCTGCTCAAAAATATTTTATCGTCCTTAGTACTATACTATTTGCTCTACAAGACGCATCTTAGATGAAGGACTTTAATTGCATTTATACATATTAGCCATCACATAAAACTTCAACAAGCGGATTATGAAAAGCGGGTTTACTTTGCACGTCAGATAGATGAGATATTAGAAACAAATGACAACCTCATTTTTTAATGAGTGATGAAACCCATTTTAATTTGGATTGAACACTTAATCAACAGAACTGTCGCTATTGGGCTGCAGAAAATCCTAAAGAACTGCACGAAAAGTCACTGAATAAGAAAAAGATAACAGTATGATGTGCTATAGAAGAAACTGAACAGATTGAACTTTTGAAGATAATGCTTGAAATTCAGTCGCTGTTAACTCGGAATATTACATCCAGATGATAAATAATTTCTGCCTGAGTTAAGACAAAATCGAATTCCAATCTGACGTGTGTGGTTTCAGCAGAATGGAGCGACAGCAGATACCACTTCAAATTCAATGGACGTTCTCCGACAAATTTTTGCGAATGGCTTATTTTTTTAGATTTGCTGAAAATCTATGGCGTCCCTGTTACCTCGACTTGTGATTTTTTTCTTGTGAGGATATATTAAAAACTATGTTTATCAGGAAAAAAAAAGCCACGTAACATTGAAGAATTAAAAGAAGAGATTTAACAGAAATATAGAGAAATCTGTTGCAGAAAGTGGGTGCAAACTTTCATGAATGCATTCATATCTGCATCACCGAAAATCGACAACACATAAAAGAGATCATATTCTATACTTGACTTTATAAAATTAGAAACCTTTTTGAATAAATTGATAAAACAAAATGATATCATCTATAATATAAATCTCACCTGTTTGTCTGTCTGTATGTATGTATGTCTGTCTGTATGTATGTATGTATGTATGTCTGTATGTATGTATGTATGTATGTCCGCCTAAACCTTTCGGCAGAGGTAACGGATTTTCACGAGATCAGTATCGTTTTGAAGCTCGACCCTTCGGACGATAAATATCGAAAAATTGCCTAAAAACATTAATTCCTTAATCCTCAACTGGGTACTTTTCTATAAGGAGGGGTCGTTTTTTCACCGATATTTTCGAAAGTCATTCCCTCTTTTCGATTGACTAGCCTTGATCTAAACCTTTGCCACTTCCGGTTTGGCAAAGACGTCATTTTTTTTTTTTACGTTCTTTTCCTCCTTCGTGGTACGGGTTCGAGCCTGTCTGCCTACTACAACTTTTTCTTTGTTTTTTGTTTTTTTGCTCAACACACACCTCTAAAGTCTTTCATAAAATCTTATATTTCATAATTTTTTAAAAACACCTGTTATATATTTTTCACTCTGTATAATTTAATTACATATTTACAAGGATCTGTGTACACATTTGAGCGCCAATTATGTATATGTGCTTGTAAATTCTTAAACTATTTAACTTATTATTCTGAATCCTACAATGTGTATTCAAAGAATCAAGATGTGTAATGCAAACAGATAATTTTTTTTAAAACTATTCACCAAAAAAATACTATATCACCAACGAAAAAAAAAAAAAACATTACAATTTGTGCTATATTTATTGATAATACTTATCTTAGGACGAGTATTTTATCAGTATATTTTTAAAGTCAAGTGTGTGTATATTTTTATATATTTCTTTATACAAGACAATTTTCTAAATTACGAATGTGGAAATATATATTCTAATCAACGCGGTAACTAAATTGGCACATTTTTTAACTTTAACATTTAGGGGGTGTATTATATAAACTTTGGTGTGTATATATTCATAGATTAATATTATAGTATTCACTACTAAACTAATAAAATGAGCATTATGCATTTTGGAACACAGATGCTAGGAGTAAGGCTGTGTAATGTGGGATATATTTAATTTATTTTGATATCATGCGAAGAGAGTGATAAGGGAGTTTAAGTATTTCGTGATAATTTAGATACCTCGCATTTGGAAGAAATATAAACAATAGGTATTAGATATGAATTAATAAATATTCCTCTAATTTAAGTTTCTCTTGGCTATTTTAAAGGGTTTTTAGAAGGCATGATAGGGAAACAATCTCACATTTCAAAATTTAAATATATCTGATTTGCATTGAATTTGATCCATAGTTATCAGAAAGGGCTGGGACAACAGCATATTCTTTTCATTGTTTTGACTCTTGAGTATATATCCGCTAATATCTTATATGTTTTTATATAGACGGATGTGGTTCTCGGTTGATTAAGTGTGTCTAACTGTGTCGGATATATACCCGAGAGTCAAAAGAGAACTTACAAATGATCAAATATGTTCTCTCAGGGAATTAATTTTACCTGTCCCAGAATGCTAAGAGAAATGGTATAAGCCTTCTAATTTAAGCTAAAATGTGAAGTTCCTGTCACGTGATCCGTTGAATACTATTAAGGCAACAGGCTCTATTGTCTGCTTTATATGAAATAAATGGATGTTCATCTGCCAGAACGACAAGGACCGTCTGGCTATCCTGGAGGGACGATGAATGGCATCCGCTAAATTGTGAAGCAATGGTTGTGCAATCTCTAACCACTCATATCTTCAGTCAGTTGATTTAAATGGCATAAAGAGGTCCAGGCTTACTTGAAACATTGCCGAGATAAACGGATAGAACATACAGCACCTGTTATTTCCAAATGGTCACCCATTTTAGTACTGACCAGACTCAGTGTTGCTTACATTATATATAACATAATCATGCTGACACATCGGTTCCCGTTAAATAACAGAAGTTAAGCATAGCATGAATAATGAATCGAAGAGCGAAGCAAGAAAGTGTTCTATGTGATATCACCTGGAAAGAATATAGAACACAGTAGTTCTCCAGATGCACTTGAAGTCTATAGGCCCCAATGTGTGTGGAAAAGAGGAAAAGCAAATGTAGGAATAGTATTGCAAAATAGGCGTACTACGCCTTTCCTTTCTCTGCTTCAGTAAAAATTTGTTTTCTTCATCATTTTTAAAAGCAAGTAAGTTTTCACAAGAACATACTAACTTAAAATATTTTGAACCAATTAAATTCGACCAACCCCCAAAAGTGATATGTCTACGTTATAAGCCAGTGCGAACTTAGAAACGCCTATAAGACCTGATCAACAAATTCAGTTTCTGCAAGTAAATTCACCAACCAGTCGCATCGAACAAAGTGCCAGAACGTATTCTCTACAACCCCTGGTGACTTCGGTAGAGGAAGGAAGCAGTGTCCCATTTTCTGACCATATTTAAAACACTTTCGAGTCTAACACTGCTTCGTATCAAAGAGATTCTGCTTGTCCTCCGTTTCTAGAGCAATACGCAAACAAACATCATGTGTTTGACTATCACATTTTGGCCAGGGTCTGACCTAATGACATATCCCATGATCAGATGAAGGTGTTGCATTACAACATTACATGAACAGAAACTGTTGGTATTGATGGCTAATCAGCACATGATTGCATGAGATACATAGTCGCGTGTAACCACGACGCCATCTTCCGCGATAGCAACCACAGTGGGTGCCTTATATCAACTAAAACACAATAAAAGCATATACGCTGCGATAGAAATAAAGATGTATAAGATAAAAATTAAACAGGAAAGAAATAATTAATTATTAAGATTTTAACTTTATTTATCCATAACCTTGAGCCCCTGGGGGTGTATAGGCACAACTTTGTAGATGCTTTTGTTGCAAATTCTTTTCTTTCGAGGTGAAGGTGCTGGCCCAATGCCCAACCTTCCCAGAATGTACATACAGCACTTAGCGTTCCCAAATGGTCACCCATCTGATACTGGCCAGGCTCAACGTTGCCTAACTTCGGTGAACTCTGTGATCGTGCCATACTAACTTTATTTATAGGAATTACATAATAACATCGAAATTACCTATATTATCAACCAATAGTTTTACACCCACTCTACCAGCATATGTTAGTAGTCTGGTAAGGCCATAGGGGAGACTTTTACAGAAATGTTAGTTATTATGGAAATAAAGAGTGACAGAGTGAATGAGGTCAGGGGGGTGCGAGGAGGGCGGAAGAAAGAGAGGAAGGGAACAAGGGGGGAAAGGTGGAAGGGAGCGCTTGATATGTCGGTAATGTTTTAGTTTTGGAATTTAAGGAACTTGTGAGGGAGCGTCTGGGAAGTTTATTTCTGGTGTGGCTGAGGGCATAGGGATACATGGGGGGAAGGGGAATATATGGGAGTAGGAGGAGGAGGGGTTACTTTAAAAATCGAGTCTTAATGTTAAAGTTTTTGGCGTCTCGTTCTCATTGGTGAGATGATTTCTTGGTAAGTATGTCTTGACCTGTTGGGTGTTCCTTATGTTTGGAGGCGGGGGAGGGGGCTATGATATATATATATATTTACATATCCTACGTTTTTTCACTTTTATATTTGGCAATTTATAACTACAATAAATTGCTGTTTTAACTTATTGCCTTAACAAGCAAATTCTAGCATTGCAACAAATATAATTTGCTGATTTCTTTATGTTCTCTGATGAGAAGAATAGCAAAAATAGCATTCTTTGAAACTCAGCGGAATAAGGACTTTGTAAATTGTTTTTTGGAGTATTAAGTCGAACAATAAATTTGGATTGGAAAGTTCAACTTACAGTTTTAATTTTCTTTCTCATACATATAGTTATATATAACTTTAAATGGAAATATATGTTTAAAAACAAAGTCAGATTTAAAAAGATGAAATTTTTTGTCAAAAAAGACAAATGGTTACAGTGGAGCAGATTTGATTGAGATGTGTCAGCGTGCTTGCAAGTTGGCCATTAGACAATCCATTGAGGCTGAAATTAGATTAGAAGAGGAACGTAACCAGAACTCTGATAATGACATGGAGATGATGTTGCTTCGGTGCCTGAAATTCGTAGAGACCATTTTGAAGAAGCCATGAAATTTGCTCGTCGTTCAGTAAATGAAAATGATGTCAGGAAATATGAAATATTTGGAAAACATTGTAATAGGGCAGAGGATTTGGATCCTCGGGTAAGACTGGTAGTTCAAATGGCGGTCCAAGTCAACCAGCTGGTTCCAATCCGAATAGTGCTAGTGCATTTCCTGATGATACCAAGGAAGATGTTTATGATTAGTGTGCTGCCACAAGACTAAATATATTCCTAAGTCATCCTAATCACTAATTAATGTCAACCACCTAAAAACAGATTTTCAGTTGAATTTGATGGTATCACATTCCCTTCCTCCTTAAGCAGTCTCCCATTTCACTAGAGTTACTAATGTGGAGCTACTTTTCTGCCTCACTTATTAAATATTGCCTATAATATCACAGTTCAAGGCTATGTCATGGTCATTACAACAGGGACTGCTTCATGCCACAGTATGTTAAGCAAATAGCCCTGAAACATGTCATCTGAGAGGAAAATTTAATTTATTTGACTTTCTTTTTAAACATATGCTTCACTTTAAAGTTATTAATAGTGAAACTTTCACTCTGGCTCTTTTTTTTCTTCTGTGATTGAGGAAAAAAAGCACAATATATATATATATATATATATATATATATATATATATATATATATATTAAAAGTTCCAAATCTCAGCGACTATTGATCAGAATTTAACAAATTAAAGGCTCGTTGGAATGGTAGATCTGAATTTTGTAGTTGGCTATGTGACATTTGCCCTTAAGGTTGCATATTAAAGGGATCATCCATCATCCAGAGCCTATTTTTGGCGCTTTTTTGTAGCCATAAAATGTTTCAATCATAATCATTTGTTTTCTATGGTTTTCATACATAAGGTAAATTTCACAGTGTATAAGGATTATTTGATACTGGAGATATTCATAATCGTACCCTATTTCCAAAAGAGGGGAGATATAACATATGAAAAATATTTGGAATCAAGTCTTCCTTTGCTGTTATTTCAGATCATTTGAAACCATACTAACAACATTTTAGTCTCCCCTCTATCAAGGCCAGAGCTTTTGAGGAAACATATATATATATATATATATATATATACATATATATATATATATATATATATATATATATATATATATATATATATATATATATATATATATATATAAACAAATTTACATGGTCGCGACACTGGACATGCTAATGTTTGTTAAAACCAGAAGTCCTCATCAGTCAATTTAATGGGAAGATGTTTATGTACTTTACTTTTGTATATTAATTTATGTGATTAAATTAAGTAATTCTATATATATATATATATATATATATATATATATATATATATATATTGCCTAATATAACTCTTATAAGTATTTCTATAAGTAGATTTTACTTGCCTTTTTTTAGCCTATAACATTGATTTTCTGTATAATATACTGGTATCCTCATTTTTATGTTGATAATATATTAAAGGATTTGATGTCTAATCCTGGTGTTGATAATAAAACTTTATTCGAATACAAAAAAAAAACGAAAAGAAGAACATCATACCACTGAGATGTGGGAGCTACTGTGATAACGGTCACATTAACAAACTAAGTGGCAAACTAAGTAAGAAGTTGGACAGAAAGATGTTTGCTTTATAAATATATAGGATACCAGCAGCTGTAAGAAGTTTTCTTATTCGGAAGAGAGTGTGTATCTTATTTGCAGCAGACTTGGCAAGTTTCAAAATATTTTTCTGACTAAATTTATTGATAATACAGTGGGCAATGATAAAATTGCCATCTAATAAAAACGACATGATTCCATTTCCGTTTGATGAAAACCGGTTTTCTTTTCTGTTGTAGACCATCTACTGGTTGGCCAGTTGAGCACAAATCCCAAGAAGGGTAGGAGCCTTCTTTCATGTCTGATATGAAAGAGATCTGAGATGCACCGCTGTACAACTCATGCTCTCTACCGATCCAAGTTATAGCAACAGGGCCATTGCCATCACCCTCAAAATGCATCGCTGAATTGCCATGAATAACAGGGACATGCCCAGGGTGATGAAAACAGTTCCTGGCCACGGTTATAGTGTTTGATGTGGTTTCAACTAAGGGACACGTCATGCTACCTCATATATTCGAGTCCACTTGAAAGTCAACACCAAAGTGTACCTGGATGCTATAGAATGTGGTGATCCTTTGGTGAAATCAGGTGGCTACTGGTAGACCCTGGGTGTGGCAGCAGGATTCGGCACCGATTCACGTCCAAAGAGACCAAGGCTTGGCTTCAGAAGGAGTGCTATGACTTTGTACCCTTCTCTCACTGGTCCCCCTCTTGAACCCACTGGACTGCTTCGTTTGGTCATAAGTCGAGAACATCACCAACGACACCAAGGCCAGCCTGATTGCCACCATCCGCCGAGTATTTGCTGAGCTTCTGGTGACACTTCAAAGTAGAGTTCGTAATGAAAATTGGAAACTTTTATAGCAGATATTAATCAAGAGGGCAGTCATGTGATATTTAAAAGATAAAATAACGGCATCTTGTGGTAAAGGTACGCTCCCAGTTCGGCCCTGTATCGAGTCGGTGATTGAGGCTAAAGGTGGCTATATTGAATAGATATCAGCTTTACTACATAATCAAGTTACCTGAATTGATTATTTCAATAAAAGTTTTAAAATAAAGCTGTAGTGTTGTTTTCTTTTCAACGTTATTTAAACAAAAAAAATTTTTTTTAACATGGTAGTCACCACTTATCAAGGCCCGGAAGCCACTTGGGGATAAGGGTTATTGCATGTACAGTAATCAATGAGATAATATCGTAGTAATCGTTAGTAATGGCGATTTGATAAAGTGTCTTACTTAAGAGGGCGGTTTATCAGGAATTTGTTTATGTTGGACTTGAAGACATCCAAGTTGTAGTCAGGTGGGAAACAGGAAAACAGAAGAGAGTTCCAATGGCGTGCACTTCTAAGAAAGAAGCTTTGTTCATGGAATCTACGTTTTGATTTAGACACAGATAAAGAATGGGGAAAATTATTGACAGTGGTTTCAGCTAGACAGGTATATTTTGTGAAAGATTAGCGAGGGGGGACCAGAGATTGGAGCTCAGACGAGCACTTTATCGTTACCGTTATCGTTCCACCCTGTATTTCAATCAAAACCTTCAGTTATACAATACGTTAAATGTTTTCATCATCTAAATTAAATTGTACAAAGTTCGTTTTGTTGTTGTTGATACTAAATTTATTTTCCATTGTAAACTATTTTAATCACGCAGTTTTGAATAAAAACGATTATTTTTCGAGTGTTTAAATTTTCCTTTGTCGTATAATATTATTAAGTACAAAGATTGTTTTATCTTTATTATTTTAGCATCAAAGAGAATATCTCTACTACCTATATAAAAGGAACTTTTTTTCTTATTTTTGTGTATGTATATGTGTGTGTGTGTGTGTATGTGTGTGTGTGTGTGCGTGTGTGTGTATGTGTGTTTATATGTGCATGTGTGTTTATATGTGCATGTGTGTATGTGTGTGTGTATGTGTGTGCTTGTATGTGTGGGTGTATGTGTAACTGTGTGTGCGTGTGTGTGTATGTGTGTATGTGTGTATGCGTGTGTTTATATGTGTATGTGTGTGTATGTGTGTGTATGTGTGTGTATATGTGTGTGTTTATGTGTGTGTGCGTGTTTTGTATGTGTGTGTGTGTATGTGTGTTTATATGTGTATGTGTGTGTATGTGTGTGTGTGTATAAGTTCGTTCCCTATGGGCTCAAAAACGGTTGGGTCTATTTTTATGAAATTTCACACGAAAGTACTTTATGTGGCTGGCAGTGTCCTTAGATAGGTTTCATATCGGAATGTCTTCAATAAGTATCGATAATCGAAAAATCTGATGAAAGAAGGAACAGGCGATTTGGACCTAAGTTAACAGCTTACATAGCCTAATATCAAAAATGCATTTTTGTTACCGCACAAGCCGAGACACCCGACATATAAAATATATAGGTTCTTAGCTATGCTAGAAGCGTGTTCGAAATGAATGTTTCTGTTTATAGAACAATTGAAGCATGATATTTGATTTTTGCATTTTAAACATTAATTCAAGTTATTATATATAAAAATAATTTTATAAAATCAACAGTAGGTTCTCTACAATGCAATATATTGTGGACTATGGGGAGGCATGTGAAGCTTTCTCCCAGTGCACCATAATGGGTCCTCAATTAGAGCAGGCAATTAATCGATTTGATTGAAAAATTGGTGATTTCACTAATTTCCATGCCAATAAAAAATATGGGAGTGCGGAGCATTCGATGATCATCATTCAATCCCTGGCAACGTTGAGTCTGCCTGCTAATATATATATATATATATATATATATATATATATATATATATATATACTTTTAGTTGTTTTACATACACATTTATATGTTGTTACACATTCATGAACATGTTTCAGTTAGCCAGTTACAAATAACCAAAGACCTCTTCAGATGACATTTCAAAGTAGAGTTCGTCATTAAAATTGGAAAATTTTATAGCAGATATTAATCAAGAGGGCAGTCATGTAATATTTAAAAAAAAATAACGTCATCTAAATAAGTGAAAAAGAAAGAAGAAGGAAAGGAAAGAAAATGGGTGAATGACATAAAAATCTATAAAAAAACAAAAGAAAAGAAATAATAATAATAATAATAATAATAATAATAATAAAATTAAAAATTACACACCGATAAACAAAAAAAATCAAAAACAAAAACTAAAAAGGGACAAAATCAAAACAAAAGAAAGGGGCATATATATAGTTATATCGTGTGAGGAAGAGAAGCTAGGTGAGAAGGGTGGAGAGTTTAGACCACTAGACAGGTGTCTGGGTCAAATGAGTTAAAAATAGGTAAACGACAAAATAATAATGTAGACACTTTGAGATCAGTCTAGTCGTTTTGCTAGCAAAAGTGATTTTAGATCAAACTTTTTAATTTTATTTACGTATGATAAAAACGAATTAAGAATAATTGTAGCCGGATTAATCTGGACATGGATGCGAAAAGAACACATACGCCGAGAAACTGAACCCCTATTAACTGCAGCACAAGACAACTCGATAAGAACCAACCACATGATAGCAAAGATTGACAAAACACAAGAAAACAGCTAATGCAGACTCTGTGGACAAAGAGACGAGACAATAAACCATATAATAAGTGAATGCAGCAAACTGCCCCAAAAGGAATACAAGAACAGACACGACCAAGTGGAAAGGGTAGTACACTGGGAATTATGCAAACAACTGCATCTCAAATACACAGACAAGTGGTACAAACATAAGCCGGCAACAGTACTTGAAAACAAAAATCACAAAGTCCTATGGGACATGAACATACAAACTGATAAACCCATCCAAGCAAGAAGACTGGATGTCGTAATAATTAACAAGAAAGAAAAATCCTGTCAAATCGTAGACTTTGCTATTCCAGCTGACCACAGGGTGAATATCAAAGAAAAGGAGAAACGGAGCAAATACACAGAGCTAGCCAGAGAGCTGAAAGGGATATGGAAGATGAAGAAAATCAAAATAATACCTATAATAGTAGGAGCACTAGGAACAATCCCGAAAAACTTTTAAAAAGAATGGGAAAAATTTAAATCAAAAGAATGACTGGAAAAATACAACGCATAACAATAATGAAAAAAGGTGAAATATTAAGAAAATCCTTTGAATGTGGAAACTAACACACATGAGCAACAAGTGCAGGTCAAGCAAACTGCTTCAAAAGTAAAACATGAAACACTACATGGAACCAAGAACACTGAAACTGCATATCTATAAGTTTTGTAACCCAACTCCACCCCCATCCCGCCATTGCCACATCACTGCCTCACCCCCAACAAAAGAGTGAGAACAAATAACCAAGTAGAGTCAAGGATGAAGGAAAGACCGATGAACTGACCAGACCTCAGCTTAATAAGTGCAAAGAGAACTGGGACCTTGGGGAGGCTTAGTGCCACTCAAATTCCAGCAAAGACCAATCGCTGATGCCAACGAGAAATCGATGGTAAGCAACTGTTGCGATAATGCAAATTTATTTGCAAATATTATCGAAAGAGGTGGAGAATACTGAAAACCTGGGGAGACTTGTTGTTATTCAATATATATATATATATATATATATATATATATATATATGAGGATAAAATACACGATAACTTATGAAAGGCTAAATGGCTGAACCAAGTTAAAAATACTAGAAAAAAAATAAAAAAAGAAACCAAAGATTAATCAGTTTCGTTCGGATCAAAGAACGTCTTCAAAAAAGTTCTGAAGCTCTTCACGTCATGAAAGCCTTATTAATAGCAAACCTCAGATCAGTCTGAAAATGATGTAGATGAGACGAAAAACAATTAGGAACTCATGGAGGATGCGGAAGGCGATTTATCATGCGATCAGACTAGTTCGAAAAAAAAATAGAGCAATTTGTTTCACATTTTAGTTTGGTGGTATCCCAGAAAATGTACGCTAGCAAAGCGCCAAGTATTCCGTATGCATACGCATGCGCGTCTCAGAATACGCGCACGCGCGCGCGTGTGTCACAACACAAATATGTATTAATAAAAGCAAAGTAATAAGTCGAAAAAAATTTGTTGAGGAACAGACTATAGTGTTCATTAAAACGTATAAAAATGAGTATAGGTGGAATTACGTATGCGTATATGTACCTATGTTTTTGTGTACATATGTATATGTGTATGTATAATGAAAATGCTCATGGAATATCTATAATAGAAAGTCTGGATATTGTGCACGTATGCTTGTGAGTAGAAGAAAGTTCTTACATATAAGGAATGTGTGTTTTTGTGCGTGTACATGGTGATAGCAGCTGTCAGCTTGAATAGGAAAAAAGAGTCTAATCTAAAACCAACACAAAGTCAAGTATCTGCAGAATGTCTTCTTGGTTCCTCCTCTTCTCTTTTCTCTCTCCCAACTGTCGAACACAGCATATAATAACAAAACAAAACTCTAAAGCACGTCTGACAGCACTGACTTCTGCCAACAGTCTGCCCCCCCTCTTAACAACACAGGCTTTTTATATCGCAAAATCGTTCACCTCTATTTGCATATTCTTCTAACTCACGTGATCACTATTCTATAAATAAGAGTCTTAACCGTTTCTTTTCTTTCTTTTTATTTATTTTCGGTGACCGACCCGCACGTGGTCTATCCAGGTAAGTCACGCATTTCTCCACACTCCCCCCTGATCTCATGATCACAAACAGGACATGCGGGCAATCGTCGTTGGCGGGTACTCCTTCGAAGAAGCACTTCCTCATTGCTGTTTTCTTCATTACCACCATCATTACTACCAGTCTGTTCCATTATCCCGTCTCGTGGTTCCATAGGCGGTGTCTCACAATCAGGGCAGGGGGGCAGTATCCGTCTTTGTCGGGTACTTCTCCGAAGAATCGGAGGCGTCATCTCCTCGGTATGCTCCATCATCCCTTCTCGCTGGGTTTCGCAATCACGGGGGGTGGGCAGTATTCGTCTCTGTCGAGTATTTCGATGAGGCATTACTTCCTTGTGTCCATCGCTCTCCTCACTATTGTCATCAGTATGTCCCATCATTCCCTCATCTGGTTCTGTTGGTGGTGTTTCTATGCTCACCTGAAGGGGCAGTAAGTGATCAGGATCATCTCTGAACGGTGTGTGATCCTCCTCATCGTCCTCAGAATCAGAAGAGGTATAACAAGGGCGGATATCTTTTACGTGACGTGGTATGCCACCAATCAACATGGTCTGAGGACTTATGATTTCATCTATTTTTCCCCGGAAAAATTTCGGAGTGCACCCAGCATTTGGGGGTTTTATCCAAACAAGGTCTCCCACCTGATATGGTGTATTGACAACACTCACCACTGATGGTATGGCATCAACTCCTTTCACACGCTGTTCATATTGGTAAATCCCATTGGCTGGTGCAGTTGCTGGTGTTGCATTGTCCTTGGGTGTTATATTATACCAGTACACAGCTTCTGGAATAGAGCACTGCGTCCTGGCTGCAATTCTTTTGATGGTGCGGTGACACCGTTCTGCTATACCATTACCCTCGGGATAATATGCACACCGATAATGCATTTTAATCCCCCATTCGTGCACGAATTTCTGAAATTCTTGACATCGAAATGTGGCGGCATTATCAGTCAGAATTTCAATCGGGGCACCACATTCAAAAAAGACGGCTCTCAACTGTTGTATAATGCTGGCTGCATCCTGTCGTGTCAACAGGCGCCATATTGTGAAACGCGTCGGGCCACAATCCGTCATGGTCAAAAAATGTTTGCCCCCATAATGTGTTATGTCCATCCCTACTCGCTGCCAGTTGCCCTCCACCTCGAGCTTCCCTTTTTGCCATTGGGATGGTGCCGGATCAATTCTCTGACACTCTTCACACGAACGTATGGCTGCTTTCACTGATGCTTTTGTAGTTGCAGGGCATACTCTTCGGACAAAATATGCAGTCCTCTGAATTCCAGGATGTCCAATCTGCTGGTGTATCATACGGATCTGGTCAGGTGTTAATTGATCCGTTACAGTCGCGCATGTTTGTTGTTGAAGATCGGATCCCTGCCTCATTGCATCGATCCACCTCTTTGGTACTCGAGTCAAGCTATCAGCCAAATTCTGCATCGACGAGACTAACGTAATGTCTACCTGCAAGCTGTATTCGTCAACTAGACGCTTAATTATTGCTAGTCTCCTTCGTACTAGCATTTCACTTGCAGCTCTAGTCTTAACTCGAGCCTTTCCAGTCAAGGTGTCGGTTAACCAATGGTAAACACACAATGAGTCAGTGTGGAGATGCACAACATTAGTCTGCCATTGCAATGCGAGATTAAGACCTTTTAACGTGGCATCAAGTTCTGCCAAATTTATATGTTGGGCATCATTTTTCGGATGAAGCCAGCATGCATCTTCCACAACAACACCTAGTTGCTCCAACACGACACCTGTAGCCAACGAACTTGCGTCAACCCATGCATTTAGTTCGTTTCCAGACACTTGCCACTCACCCCGGGCAGGGTCATTCCTATGCACTCTGGACAACATTTCAGCCATCATTTGTTGGAGAGAATCATCATCCGCAACATCGTCCCATCCTTTTGTTACTGTAGTCACTCGTCTTTTCACCACTCCTGTTGCCGATCGGAGCCATCCACAGACAGGTAGATGTCCTACCAATTTACCACAGATAGAAAACACAGTACGTCTTGTTAATACATTGGGTAACTTTGGAAGTGGGCTCCCTCGTTTCCATCGCAACGTATTGCCCTCCTCCCAGACCTCGAGGCCTAGCACGGGCACTCCATCCTTTAGGCGCTTAGGGTCTTTGCTTATCAACCCAAACGCTTTCAGTTTTATTCGAACTGCATCCGCAGACATTATGTCCTCATTAACATAGATGTCATCTATGTAGGCTGAAGCAGCTTTTGCTGTGGTCTCATCCTGCATCAAAACAGTTTTAATAATGGTTGTCATAATCAAGGGTGCTACGTTTAGGCCAAAACCCAAACGTGTCAAACAATATAGTTTTCCCTTGAGTAGTACTGTCTGAAACGGCCATAATGACTCATGGACACGTATCTGCAGGTAGGCCCTCTTTAGATCCAGAAGTGCTACATTGCTCCCTTTTTGACGCCACTCTCTCAGTTTAGCAGCGCACACATCTGCGTTTCCGGTAAACGCATCAACATGCCGATTCAACTCTCGGTAATCCATTACGGGACGAATTTTTTCTTTGGTATGTTGTTCAACAGCCATGAGCGGAATTAATCCCTTGGGTGGTCCCAGACGTTCCTGTGGGTATGGTATTAACCAACCGTTGTCAATCCACATCTGAAGTTCTTCTTCATATGCGGCCCTATTCTTGGTAGAAACTGCATACTCTGGAATCGTGTTGCACAGCCGATCTGGTTCCTGGCCCATGGCCCATTTCCACTTTGCAGTCCACACCCTTTCGTTGTCATCAAATGTAGCACAGAAGTCCTTTTCTTCAATCGACATGGCTGCACAGACGTCTTTCCCTTCTCCAAGCCTGATACCTCTAGCTGCTGTGATTGTAACGCCTCCTAGTGCTTGTATTGCATCAATTCCAAGCAACATGTCGTAGCCAAGGGGTTTCTCCTGCATCACCAGAACGTCAACTTTAGCTGTGTCACCCTTCTCAGTGCAGATTGTGACTGTCCCTTCACCACAACATACCCGTGATAAGCCATTAATGGTCATAACGCCAACTGGGTTCCTCCGCCACACCGGACAGCAATGGGCACTAACTATAGACCGGGAACACCCCGTGTCTATAAGTGCTGAACACTGCACATCATCAAGTTTAACGCTAATGACAGGCAATCCTGTGTTTATTGGTTGGCAGGGGGCAAGGGTAGCGATAGTACCTTGCCCCCAACTTCGTTTCCCGAACAGTTGCGAGATATGTGCCCAAACTTATTGCAGCGATAGCATTGCACTGGTCTCTTTGATTGTGGATATACACCTCTCCTATCACTCCGGCACTCTTTAGCAAAATGATTGGCCTCCCCACATTTATAGCACACTGGGGTGGCATGCTTATTACTATCTGGAAGAGAGTCCACATTGCCTCCATGTCGAAAACGAGCTGCTGCTGCAATTGGTTCCTGTTCCTTACAGATGTTTCGAGCTCGGGCCAATAACTCATCAGTTGACAATTCATCGATTCTTGATGATGCCCGCAACAGTTTACTGACCTCCTCGGGTAGGCCTACCAAAAAAGCACAGCTTAATATTTTATCGTTGACCCCACCAAACGGTACAGATAATTTTCGCAGGTCGGCTAGGTACACGTCGACTGTTTCCTTGGGTTGAAGTGTCCGGCTCGTGAACTGTTGCCACGCAACAAATGGATCTGTACCAAACGCTGTATACAGGCTCTGCTTGATTTCATCCCAGTCTGGTTCATCCCCGAGTTGTTGGTAGACTGCATAGGCCCCTCCGGTTAGCCTCAAAGGGATAACTGTGGCTGGTTCTTTAATTTTGCACAGTTTACAGATTTTCTCTGCCTTTTCAATCCATTCAACGACAGCCGGTCCAGTGGTAGATCCGTCGAACTCGGGTATTAAGCGAATGTCGAATCTGTCCATTGTTAGTAACCGCACACCAAGCGCCGAAATAGCTTAAAACCAACACAAAGTCAAGTATCTGCAGAATGTCTTCTTGGTTCCTCCTCTTCTCTTTTCTCTCTCCCAACTGTCGAACACAGCATATAATAACAAAACAAAACTCTAAAGCACGTCTGACAGCACTGACTTCTGCCAACAGTCTGCCCCCCCTCTTAACAACACAGGCTTTTTATATCGCAAAATCGTTCACCTCTATTTGCATATTCTTCTAACTCACGTGATCACTACTCTATAAATAAGAGTCTTGACCGTTTCTTTTCTTTCTTTTTATTTATTTTCGGTGACCGACCCGCACGTGGTCTATCCAGGTAAGTCACGCATTTCTCCACATGTTATTAGTAGCAGAAGGAGCAAGAACGAGTCAGTGCATCCCATTTCATAAAGCATATCAGGACGTCCCCTGGCGTTGCAACAAGAGGAAATCAATCGAGTTTGACACACGTTAGTGAGATGTGTGTAACTTTGGGCGTTACAAGTTTTGGGTTTAGTCATTTTTTTATTGCAAATTAACTTGAGTGTTCATTGTTCAGTGTAAGGCGTTACAAGATTTGGTTATTGTATATCAATAAATGGATAGAGTAGGAGGGGTGTCTTTCTCAGGGAATTGATTGTATCTAAGTCGAGCAAATCTCCGTAGTCAATCATGTGTAAAATTGTGTAGAACTAATCAACGGGCTATTATTTCCGCCAAAGTATAGAGAAATTCAATCCACTACAGTAAGGTATATATATATATATATATATATATATATATATATGTGTGTGTGTGTGTGTGTGTATGTATGTATGTATGTATGTGTGTATGTATTATTTATTACACGCTCTAATGCAGCTAATATATATATATATATATATTTGTATATATATATATATATATATTTATAAATATATATGTATTCTTAAGATAGTGTAAACGATTTGCGCATGCACAGTCGAGAAACAGTTGACAAATAGATAAAAATCCAATGACCCCCCTCCAAGCACTTACAAACAATCGAAGAAAAGAAAATAAATAAAAATCCGGGTCGGCCTTTTTTCTTTTTTAACAAAAGTTTTTATTACCGTCATTCTCTTGTCTCGACACCGCATAAAAAGTATCTCGCTGCAACGTGTCCATCTAACCTGGTTCCGCTTCTCCTTCTTCTGACCGCACGCTAGCCACAGCCGGCCTGTTCTCACTTTCACTTTACACGCCCGTCTCCTTTGATGTTGACTTTTTTCTTCCTGACCACATGATATCCCTTTTTTTCTTATTCTTCAGACAAGCCTAAGTACACTTGCCAATGTGCATACGCGTTCAAAAGCTGCTCCTGCTGCTAATACAATCGCTTGCCATCCATCCTCACTGCTGCTGATATTTTATACTCGCTCATATCCGCTCTGTTACATACCTTCCGTTCCAAAAATATTCTTTACAAGAATTTAATTAAACCTGTTCGAGGCAATAAAAGAAAACAAGAAAAGAAAACTCAAAAGTTCACACAATAAAATATGAATAAATGAATTCAAATAAAAATGTCTTAGTGTACAGTCTGTTCGATATTTTCATTTTATACTTTTTCCCCCTCAGAAATTCCTTTTCTTATTTATTTTTTCTTTATTCATTTGTAAAAATAAAGGAATTCCAACATATCATTCCAAATATTTAAAGGCAATTTTTAATACGTTGCAAGGGGGAGAGGACTCAGTGAACTGTTTTAATAGCGAGGATGTATGCTTTTGGGGGGGGGGTGATTTTTAGAAATTTCACGTAAGCAGTGTTGAAGTGTTTCAGCTCGTTTGTGCAAGAATACCGTTTCAAAGGTTAAAAATATTTTACAAGGCCAATCAAATCGTTGCAAGACCAAATTAGAGTTTGTATAGTTTTTGATATTTGTTGGTCCTGAGTCTTAAAATCCACCAAACCGAAACGGGATATTTTTATTTTAGTAATAACGTCAGGTTTTGTGTGTGTGTGTGTGTGTGTGTGTGTGTGTGTGTGTGTGTGTGTGTGTGTGTGTGTGTGTGTGTGTGTGTCTCTTATGTTATAATGTTTTGTCCCAAGATACATTTCTACAGATATATTTTTTGTGTTAGTTGGGGGTTTTTTTCGCGCAGCTTTTTTTTTAATTCTCTTACATCAACCCTCGATTCTCAATATCCTACCAGTCATAACATTTATATCTCTCCTTGCTTAGTGATAGATTTTTACGACAACTGCCCAAATAGTTTTCTTTTGGTTAAAACTTCCTCTTTGAAATTTTGACTCAACTAGTTATTATAACCGTTTTCCTTGTCCTATGACTCATTATTGCTCTGTTACTTTTAACGAGATTATTTGAGAGAACACTAGTAAATCTAACCCTCTGTTTAGTCCATGGCCCCTTTTGTCTCTTAACGGGCCAGCCCCTGTTTAGTGAGATTATTCAAGATAATTTCGGACTATTTTTATCTCAGTGCTCATGAGATTATTCAAGACAATTACGGTTGATACCTGACTCAATTGGCCAGAGACATTATCTGTGCCCCCAACTTAATCGGATATCAATATTATGCAACAATTATTGCATTTCCCCTTTTCGTGTCACAATGCAGTTTGACCTTATCATTATGTGAACACTGTTTATTCACACACTACTCTCTAATTTCCAATATCCACTAAGCGTCTTTGTTTGTAAGCTGACTCACTCACTAACTACTAATGGCTGGGTTTCGTTCTATGCCTGGAAAATTTGATTCGTTGTCCGAATTCTGTCAATAACTTTCGAACTGTCTTCAGAAAAAAAATTTGTCGCTATTTACAGTCTCCATCTCTATAACCGAGGACTGTGAGCACTTCAAATATTTGTAGGCAGTTATCTCTCTACCACAGTGACAGAGTTTCAGTTTCAAATAATAATTTCTTTCATGTCAAGTATGCTTGCTTTATCTCAAAATTAAAACTGCTGAAGTTTTAATATTTCAATATTCCGTATTTATCTGAATCCAACAAGCAAAATACCGGCAAAAAAGCATCACACACGGTTACAAACATCGTAAATAAAAAAGAAGTTATTTATAAGTCACTCAGCATAGCCTGTGCTAAGAATGACCACTTTTTTAAAAGTTTTTTATTTTAAAAAAAAGAAGTAAAAAAAATGTAATGTCTTCATATTTAATAATCCTTTTCCACAAAGGAAAGATTAATATACAATTATAAACGACCCACAAGCTTAGAACAAAATATCTATAGAAATCAAGTCAGACTTATTTTTATTTTTAGTATTTACTTTAGTATTAATATTTATTTTTTAACACATTATAATTGTTTAAACACAAACCTTGAGCAATTTTTTTTTTAATTTAAAACTGTAGTAATCCATCAAAACAAAACTGGAGAAACCACTTCAACAGTTCCAACACAAACTTATCAAATATATTCAAGTGAAAATGGTTCATTCAAAATTTCTCTCTAAAACAAAAAAAAAAGCTGTTTTTTACATAAAAATGAGTATGAAGCATCCCCTGTACTAATAATTGCACCAGCCTTTATTTAGTTATTTATTTATATATTTTTTAAATTTTAAACTTTAAAAATCCATACATAAAACTGGAGATATTCAGAATTCTCTATTGGGAGTTGGATATCACCTGAATTGCCCAAATACAAATTTACAAGAATATATATATATATATATATATATATATATATATATATATATATATATATATTGGAACGTAAAGTTGTTGCCCTAAAGAAAACACTACTAAAGCTTTATTTTAAAACGTTTATTTTAAAAAAAAAAAGACAATTGAAATTACTTTATTATGTAGTAGAGTTGATATTTAATCAATGTAGCCGCATTCAGCTTCAATCATCACCTCGATACGGGTCTGGAACTAGGAGCAAGCCTTTTCCACAAGCGCTGGTGTTGTGGAAGGTCATGTTGGTGATATTTTCGACGTATGACCAAACGAAATAGTCCAGTGGGTTTATGTTAAGGGTGCGGGGCCAGTGAGAAAAGAGTAGAAAGTCGAAACATTGCTTCAGGACTTGTAGACCGGCGCCGAGTCCTGCTGCCACACTCAAGGTCTGCCAGCGGCCACCTGATTGCAACAGGAGATCATCACACTCTTCAACACATCCAGGTACACTTTGGTGTTGACTTTCAAGCGGACTTCGAAGAATTGAGGTAGCATGATGTGTCTCTCGCTTGAAACAACATCAAAAACTATAACCGTGGCCAGAAACTTTGTTTTCATCACCCTGGGTACGTTTCTGTTATTCGTGGCAATCCAGCGATGCATTTTGAGGGTGATAACTTGGATCGGTAGAGAGCATGAATTGTACAGCGGTGCATCGTAGATATCGTTTGTTGAACATTGAGCCACTTTCAGACATGATAGAACCTTCCTATCAGTCTTGGGATTTGTATACAACTGGCCAACTGGTAGATGGGCTGCAACAACAACAAAAAAAAAGAAAACCTGTTTTCTTCAAATGGAAATGGAATCATGTCGTCTTTTATATGGCGACAATTTTATCGTTCTAGCCCGAATATGTTCAAGTTACATGTTTGATTCCAAATTTCTATTTCAAACCAAATAACCTATTTGATACATCAAATGCATATGAAACTTGTTCCCCTTTATATTGTATAACTGATTACGCAGATGATCTTGCGATTAAAAAAAAAAAGACATTTCCAAGCCACTTGTCTACCCTTCATACATGTGCCCATCTTTATCAGGTATGGCACATATGTTGTTCAAGTGTGAGTAGTTCTGCACAAAAGTAACCACATTACGAACTGCTTTCGTGAATTCACCAGCCAAATCCTTCAGTATTTCAGTAAGGAACTGTTCCTAGATCATTGTATTCCTAACTTATTTACTATCTACCTATTTTTCTATTTTCCTACGATTTTCTCTCTTGCAATAACGAGATATGACCGACAAACCAGGAGAAAACATTCGAAAGTGAAGCAGAAAAGACTTTAAAAAATAAAAAATAAGAAATGGATATTACTCACAGACCGGTGAAATTCTCCCCCCCCCCAAGTTTTTCTTACTTCTAAGTTTGGTTCGTTGTTCATTCTTTTCTTTGCAACTGCATTTTCTCCCGTGGTAGTGTTTGTTTTCAACCATTTTTGTGTCCCTTTTGTGCAAAAGGCCTGGTCATCACGGCACCAAATAAACTATATGTAACATGGTAGTTACACTTTAACACGGACTCGACGTTGTGTATAAAAGTATCATAAAGACACAAAAAACAGAAATTCAATACGAGTTGTTCTTTAGGTTTAAAAAACAATGCCATTTATTACCGGTCGTTTCCACACTAAGCCGCCTAATACATATTTTTCATGCCAGCGACATGATCATCTGAACTTTTTGTTTAAATTTTTAAAGATAAATGAGTCCTGCATCTTATTTAAAAGTTCCCGTCCTGTCACCACGTGGTTAAAAAAAATATGCCATCTCGACACATGCCTTTTCTCCTCCCGCATCAATACATACTCTTATTCCTCTCCTCTTTTTTCCTCGCTCTTTCTCCACTGTGGCATCACCTCTTACCATGGCTTGGTCATTTGTATTCGTGGAGATGCCGCTGCTGATACTTACGTTTCAGTGGCTTCGTCATATTGTTAGTTAAAAAATAAAGTTATTGTAAAACTTGTAGCGAAAACTAAAAACAAAATGGTAGTCTCTTTTGGAGCCA
>NC_136487.1:28597982-28615482 GCF_053919585.1 Euprymna scolopes | reverse complement strand
TATGGCGGTGACTCTTGGAATCTAAATTCGTGGGGAGAACATGTAACTTTTTTTTTTTTTACATAGGAGTCACCACTTATCAAAGCTCGGAGGCTACTCAAGGATAAGGGTTAACGAGTATACAGTAGTTAATGGGACAATATCGTAGTAATTGTTAGTAGTGGAAATTCGATAAATTGGATTATTTAAAGAGATGGCTCATCAAGAACTTGTTTACGTTGGACTTGAAGATGACCAAATTGTAGTCAGCTAGAAAGCAGGCAAAAGGAAGAGAGTTCCACAGACGTGCAGATCTAAGAAAGAAGCTTTGTTCACGGAATCTACGTTTAGATTTAGGCACAGATAAAGAGTGGGGGAAATTATTGATAGTGGTTTCAGTTAGACGGGTGTTTTTCGTGAAAGTTTGACGGGGGGGGGACTATTCAAATTTATCCTTTTGTAATAATATTTCTCAATACTAGGACTTATACTTGAGTCTTTTTAGGCATACAGTCAAGGAGTTGTCCTGGACATCACAAGGACATCACCAGACTTATGCGCGCCATTGTGTCAATATTTTACGAGACGCATAAGAGGATCGCGTGGCGCACCGATAATCCACGTCATAGTAATTGGTCGAAATTGAGAAATTGTAGCGTTTGCCGATGTCGCTGAAATAGTAACTTCTTAGATTTTACATTAATTACACGTTCTACATTTTTCTTTGCATCCTGGTTCTCACAATTTTCTTTCTGTCTGTCTTTCTTCTTCTTCTTCTTCTTCTTCTTCTTTTTCACGTTTACGCCAAACAAGACATATCGCCATCTGAACGTAAGAGATTACAATTTGGGACCATGCTTAGGGAAGATTAACAAAATGTTAGTTAGGTTACATTTAAACTTCTGCATATCAGTACAGCCAGGGAAGTAGGCAGCAGGAATGGAATTCCAAAGTCTAGCTGTTCGAGGAAAGAACCTATTAGAGTAGAAAGCTTTCTGGCACTTAAGGACCTAAACATTGAAGGGGTGTGATTTTGTTGATAAGCGGGTTTGCTGGGAGTATGTACGTCGGGGGGCACAAGTACAACGAGTTCATCAGAGCATATACCATTAACATTTCGCTCACTTATGAAAATTATATGTGGGAATTTTTCAGATGACTATGAATAATTTGTCATAATTATACAGGTTATTGGTCTTATGTTGGACTTTATTGCCACAATGTTTCGGTCGATGTAACCTTCGGCCTTCTTCAGGTCTGCACCGATATATGTGCTAAGTATAAATTAGTTCTAAGTGACAATCTTCTGGGGTTTTCAGGTTCAATCCTCAATACGGGCGATACTAAGAATACAATTACGAATTATTTAAAACTTTTACTCGGTCGAGGCTGACGGAACGAGAACAGTTACCTTTGTAAATTAAAGAGCCTTGTTCGAAATTACGGACATATCCCTGAGTTCGTCATACAACTTTGCGAGGTTGGCAAGACGAATATGAAGACGATCGGAGGTTATATCGGCTGAAACGTTGTGAAAATAACATCCCAGATGAGAACACGTTCAAACAATACGAATAACATAAATTCTGAAAATTTGTTCAACTTTCTTATGGCATCTAAAAACTTTTCATATAAATTCTCTTGTGTTTGTCTTCCCTCATCGGCTTTCTCAAATTATTATTTCCCCTTGACGAAGAACTCTCCTGTGACGAAAAGAACATATGGCTTGAATGATACGAAATCAATTGTGGGATTCTATTTTGTAGACATCGGTTATAATTTTAAGAGGTAAGAGTATCATGGGAAATTATATATTTATTATTTTAAAGAGACACGGGTCATTATAATTACATACACACACGTCTAATACTACCGATGAGGGTTTTACGTTGGAGTGAATTGTAAATACGTAAAATGTGCAACGTGAATACTGATCTCCGCCATTTGCTTTAGTGAAAATGCCTCAATACTAATGCTAAGAACACACATACACAACACACTTGCACCCGCATAGATAGATAGATAGATATGAAGAAGGTGAGCGCTCTCTATCGTGCTAGAAAGTTGCTTATGCCTGAGAGTATCCTGTATTCCTACAAGACCACCATTCGCCCATGCATGGAGTATTGTTTCCACATGTAGGCTGGTGCATTTGCTACTAGTCTTTCTTTCACTCCTAAACAAGGTCTGAAAAAGAGTCGCCAACTTGATAGATCCCACACTATCAACCAAACTCCAACGTTTGTCCCATCGACGAAATATTGCATCTCCGTACCTATTCTACAAGTATTTTAATGGAAAGTGCCTTGATGAACTTTAAAACCTTGTACGTCCTCGAAGTAAATACTCCCGACAAACCCGGCAAGCAGCAAAATCCCACCCCTACACAGTAGAGATCCCTAGATGCCGGAAAGCATTTTACTCAAATAGTTTCTTACCTCCAACTACTAGATTTTGGATTTCTCTTCCGAGTCCCTGATTTGCTGACTGTACTGACATGCGGAAGTTCAAATCTTGCTGCTCAACTCCTTACATAGTATCCCTGCAAAATTTGTTCCAAATAATAGCCGTTTACATCCAAGTGGCACTGTGCCTTATTTGAGGGTGAAAAGCACTAAAAAAATATAGATAGATAGAGAGAGAGAGAGAGACAGACAGACAGACAGACAGAGAGAGACTGGGGGAGATATTCCGAAACTTTTTCATGGTAGCATTGTTTGACGGTACTTGTTATCTTCGATACACCGGTTCAAATTGGAACAAATATATCTGCACACACGCGGGCGCGCGCACATACACACACACATACACACGGTCGGGATGGAGGAACTAGATGAGAACAACTTCGGTCATCATCATATCGTATAAATCCGAAGATTCTGTTGTTAGCATTGGTTTCCATGATATTTTTCTAGTCTAAATTCTTTCTAGAAAAACGTGAAGGATTACGAGAGGGACCGCATGAAGGTTACCAACATCCGACGTGAAAGTGATTTTTGTTAAACGAACTGGATTCAAATTAGGGACACCTAGGTTGTCAGTCCGTGTCGTTAACCACTAGATCAGCATCAGCTCCAAACAACTTCGGTAGTATTGATAGATCTGATAGATCTGATAGATCGCACTTTTTGAAATTCGTCTCTGTATAAGCCAGAAGTAGACAATTAGGAAAATGATAAGAGAGATCATTTCTAAATACTGTTAGCTACCAAAACTGGTATGACACCCGCTTTCAGTGCTACCAATTGTTAATCGAGTACTGGATATGAGCGGAGCGGAGCGTCGATTTGATAAAATAATGGCGTTAATGATTGAAAAGCCAGGTACTCTTGCCGTATGTAGTATTAACATTAGCTTTCTGTTAGGTGAAGTCTGGCGTTTGTTCTATGCAATTCTAGGACGTCAACTCTCCCAGGCTTTATCTTCTCCCTTTAAAAAGGAGTTAGTTTATTGTTGATGCCTGGGGCGCTCCGATCGAGGAATTTCGACGGGACTGCTCAAGATTTTTTTTTTTTTTTTTTTTTTTTGTAGGCCAGATTATTCTTCTTCGCTGGCTCTTCAAATCCCACTTTCCAACCCTTGTGTCACATCATTCCGCGGGGGGGGGGATAAGAATTAGTATTCGAATTAGAGTCCTGAGATACTGGAAATATGTTTGAAAGCCTCTAACTCTACTTCTCTATCGACCGAGAATAGAACCGTCTTTCGAATTATTTATTTGCTATAAAATATATAAAAAATACAATTTAACAAAGTTAGGCACAAGGCCATTGAAGGTGTAGGGGAGGCTGGTCATCACTGCATTTCGATTTTAGATTGAAGGTCAGGTGAGATTTCATTATTTGAATCGTACATATTCAAAGTGAAACGTTTGAAATCGAATAGCTCAATGTTTCTCGGTTTTTTTTTATTTTTCGTGAAATCTTTCCAACAGTAGTAGTTTTGTTATATGAAAGTATTTTACATTGTTATTGATTTACGTCTCTTTCATAAAACAAGCAATATTTTTTTTATTTAAGAGACTGACGAGCTCCTGAAATAAGTGTGTACTCGTCGAGCAAGTTACTTGGCTGCACAATCGCTCACGTAGTTTTATGTCCTCTGGCCACTGTTTTAACTTAAGCAAATGTATTTTGCAAATATATTATCTGTAACTATTATACTTTGTTTAGATGATATGATAGTTTTAAAATGTTGTTACAATATTCCAAAAATTATTTTCGTTTATGTATAAAAACAAATTAACTTCGAAAAAAAAGCAAAAACAAAAAAATTGCCTTCGCACATATGTGAAAAGGCACAATAATCTCTGTCTGTATTTATCAGTGTCTCTTGAAGAAACAAACCATTAGCAGGCTTTAATGAACCCCCATGATTCTATAAAACCCTGGAATAGCTGATCATTTATTGTATTACGTCGAATTTGAGAAAAACGTGGTGAGATGCGTGTACGGCCACACATACACGTGTTTCCCGGGGAAGGGGGGGGGAGACAGGGAGAGCAGAAAAGAAAGAAAGGGGACGAATATCATCATACGCCGCCAATTAAAACATGTAAATGGGCGATACCAGTCAGGTGACAAATAATAATCGATTATTGCCTAAATTACCAAGAATACGTCGTCTTTTGAACTCAAATAATCTGAGGATTTAAAATTTTAATACGCATTTCAGAATTACCGCCGTGTTTCAATGTTAAGTCAAACGATTAGAATGGCACTTTATTACGCACCTACACGAATATTGAGCACTTTTTTGTAGTTCTTCTTCATCAGACTAATTCGTTTGGACCAGTTAATTAAATTATTCAATTATATTCGTTTCGTCCGGGGCATCAGGCTGATATAGTTCCTTCTCTTTTCTTTACATTTTAAACATATTCTTTTATCTTAAACACTAATCGATATCCCTTCAAAGTGAGTTACATTACGATGAAGGTACAGTAAAGCAAGGGTTGCGCAATCTACAGCCGCACTTTCAACTAAGGTGACTGCAAGCAATACATTCCACTCCCATATATCCCGATACACGTTTCCATGGCAGGTGCTCGTCTGAGCTCCAATCCCTCGCCCCCCCCTCGTCAATCTTTCACGAGAAACACCCGTCTGGCTGAAACTACTGTCAATAATTTCCCCCACTCTTTATCTGTGCCTAAATCCAAACGTAGATTCCATGAGCAAAGCTTCTTTCTTAGAACTGCACGTCAGTGGAACTCTCTGCCGCTTGCCTGTTTCCCACCTGACTACAACTTGGACGTCTTCAAGTCCAACATAAACAAACTCCTGACAAACCGCCCCCTTAAGTAAGACACTCTATCAAAACCCCAATATTAATGATTACTACAATACTATCTCATTGATTACTGTACACGCAATAACCCTTATCCCTGAGTGGCCTTCGGGCCTTGATAAGGGGTGACCCCCCCCCATGTAAAAAAAAAAGAAAAAAGTTGTCTAAGTGAACTAATGGTGCTTTTCTACTTAACCCTGTATTGTTTGCGGTCATCTTTACCGGGTGTCTCAAAAAATGTACTCACACTTCGAATAAAATGAAACCTTTATTTGTGAACATAGAGTAAAATGGAATAGCTTTGAATTTAGAAGACAAATGTAATTGAAGAAACATTTTTTGCAAATATTCAAATTAATGAACGTTTAATGTTGCCAAAAGCTTCTTTCCTTTAATAACTACAAAAACCCCTTCTCAACCAGCGATTACTGTATCCAACGATACACCACCTGAAAGTACTTCGTTCAAACTCCTATGCTTAACATTTATAGGAAACATGAATTGATACAAATAAATTCAGGTTACTGCCAAGGCTGCTGTGAAGAAGGTGAACTCCCTCTACCGAGCTAGAAGGTTACTCACATCTTAGAGTATCTTGCATATCTATAGAGCCACTATTCGCCCATGCGTGGAGTATTATTGCCACGTGTGGGTTGGTGCAATTGCCATTAGTGACTCGTTCCTAGATAGGACTAAAAAAAACTAACAACCAAACCCCAACCTCTGTCCCATCACCGAAATGTGGCAAATCTGTGCCTATTTTACAAGTATTTTAATGGAAAGTAATCTGATGAACTTGGGGCACTTGTGCCTCCTCGACGCAAATACCCCCAACAAACACGACAACCAGCAAAATCCCACCCTTACACCGTAGAGATCTCCAGATGCCATAATTCAGACTACTTAAATAGCTTCTTTCCTCAGACTGATAGACTTTGGAATTCTGTTCTGGATCTCTGCTCCTTGAGGATACTAACGTGTAGAAGTTTAAGTGTAATGTCAACAGACATCTCGCTGACGAACTCCCTACACAGTATCGCTGTAAATTTGGTCCCAAATAGTAACCCTTATTACGAAGTGGCACTGTGCTTTGTTCGGGTTGAAATAAAACAGTAAAAAAAATTACTGTCCCGACAACGCTGATAACACGCACCAAGTGATTTGTTAATGTCAAGCATCAGAGCATTACAGTACATTTTTGAAAGACCGCGTATATATATATATATATATATATATATATATATATATATATATATATATATATATATATAACTATTTCATTTAATCACATAAATTAATATACGAAAGTAAAAATTTATGCGTAAACTTTAAATGTTTACTTCAACAGTGCTCAATACGTAGGTAGAGCTAGGTAGTAAGTTATAAAATATATATGGCGATTAAGCTATACAGAATATTCCACGTTTCATCCACGCCGATGAATCCTAGCGTGGATGAAACGCGGAATATTCTGTGTAGCCTAATCGCCATATATATTTTAAAACTTACTATGTGTGTGTGTGTGTGTGTGTGTGTGTGTGTGTGTGTGCGCCCACACACACACCCACACACACGCCTGACAGAGACAGAGAGATAATTTAGTTTGAAGAACGTCTACAGAGAATCATGAGCTGATGATCGCCAGGCGTGAAACTGCCAGTTAACATCTGTTATGACTCTAATTCTATGCTCTTCAAACTGCTCTAGCACAGACTGACATTGAAAATTTATCCATACATATATATATATATATATATATATATATATATATATATATTACATAGAAAAATGCGAGCATGAAAAGTAATATTGTTAAAAGATTAAGCTTAGAGAAGTAAAAGGGCTAGTTGTTAAAACTGGAAAAGATATTCTAGTAAAAATATAATAAATTTATAACTTAAAATATTGCAGCATTAAGATTTTGTTTTTAATTCATTTCAACATTATATATAAGTTCTTAATGCTGCAATATTTTGTTATAAATTTATTATATTTTTTACTTGAATATCTTGTCCTTTTATTTTCCAGGTTTAATAACTAGTCCTTTTTACTTTTCTAAGTTTAATCTTAACCATATTACTTTTCATGCTCACATTTTTCTATGTAATCCATGATTTTTCCAGGCTTTGCTTTATAATAATGTTTTCTTTTTTTTTGTTTAATATCATACGCATTTTCAGCAATCTATAAAAAAAATCATTTACCACTTTCTTAAATTGACTAAATAAAATATCAAATAAAATATGTAAATAAGTAAATAAACGAAAAGAGAGAAACAGAATTAACGAGCGACGTGGTAAGCGAAATATTATCAGCCCTAGCACGGCAAAGAGAATATCTTTTGATAACTTTCTCTATATAACTTAAATAAGATAGCATGTGAGCGACATTCCCGGTATGATTTATGAAGGTGTCGACGACGAAACAATTGCTATGGCAACCAACAGCCAATCAAAAGAAATTGTCTCTAACACGTCAATGTTGACGAAGTTGATATGGTAATCAACAGCCGATCAGAAGAAACTGTCTCTCACGTTCCTTACTAATTCTGAGGATTTTTGAACACCAGTAATTTTATTATAACTTTATTTTTAATGAACGAAAATTGAAAAAAATTTCAAAAGATTGCTGAGATGACTGTAAAAATTGTTTGAAATTTGGTCACAAAATGAGTGAGCGGTGAAGCTTTAAAACAGTTCTGAATGAGTAAAACTAACACCTAACCTACCGTGTTTGAATTATATATATATATATATATATATATATATATATACCAAATTCTAAAATTATATATATATATATATAATTATATATATATATACCAAATATATATATAATTATATATATATATATATACCAAATTATAAAATTATATATATATATATATATATATATATATATATATATACATATACCAAATTATAAAATTTTAATCATGTCAAATCACACTTTATTTCACTTATTGATATAATAATTAAGTGATTGACTTTGCGCTACGAAACAGACACTGTCAAGAATTGTAAATGTCAACTGAATTAAAGGAATAAATTATAAGATGGTCAACATCATGAGTTTTGGAATATTGTTTTCTTTTGTCATTTATTCACTATATATATATATATATATATATATATATATATATATATATATATTGGAAAATCTACAACAGCGTAGTAAATAATGGACAGTCAACTATTCCCCCACTGTAAATAATGGACAGTCAACTATTCCCCCACTATCAAACAATCATGAGGTTGCTTGCACGGCAACTGACAAGGCTAATCTGCTTGCCAGACAGTTTGCCTCAAACTCCACACAGAACTCGGTACACCACTCACTCCCTGATTTTCCTCTGTGAACAGACGCCACACTAGACGATTTGAAAATCACCCCTTCTCAGGTACATGCTATTATAAAAAACCTAGACACCTCAAAAGCGTGTGGACCAGATCTCATCCTGGCTGTGCTATTAAAAAAATGCTCTGCCGAGGTTGCTCCAGTTCTCTCCAAACTTTACAATAAATGCCTGAAAGAATCTTGCTTTCCCGACTGCTGGAAAACCGCTTCTGTGGTACCAGTCTTCAAGAATTCTGGTGAAAGAACTGGCCCACTAAATTATCGCCCCATTAGCCTCCTCCCGCTTTTCGCCAAAATATTTGAGTCCTTAGTTAATCAAGCCCTAGTCCAGCACCTAACAGCTGCTAAAATATGACATAAATGCGGGAGTACCTCAGGGGTCTATCCTTGGACCTCTATTATTCCTGATATTCATAAATGACCTCCCTGATAAAATTGTTTCGGAGATGGGTATATTTGCCGATGACACCACTCTTTATAACAGATATGAGGGGGAAACAAATGAACACATATCCAAGGAAATGGCAGAAACACTAGAGGATGACCTCCAATCTTTAGTGGAATGGGGACAAAAATGGTTGGTCACATTCAATGCTGCTAAGACTAAGCTTGTTTCCTTCAATAACTACAAGAAACCTTCTCTACCACCAATAGCAATGGCCAAGAACACATTGCCTGAAAGTACTTCTTTTAAACTCCTCGGCCTAACGTTTACTGGGAATATGAACTGGAATAGATACATTGAGAGCATTGCCAAGCCTGCTGCAAGGAAGGTTGGCTCCCTCTACCGTGCTAGAAAACTACTTACGCCTGACAGTATCCTATACCTCTATAAGGCCACCATTCGCCCATGTATGGAGTACTGTTGTCACATCTGGGCTGGTGCATCTGCTGCTTGTCTCTCGCTCCTGTACAGGGTTCAAAAGAGAGTCGCCAACCCGATAGGTCCTGAACTGTCATCGAGGCTTCAGCCTCTGTCCAATCGACGAGATGTTGCATCCCTCTGCCTGTTCTACAAATACTTTAATGGTGAATGCTCTGACAAACTGCAAACACTTGTACCTCCCCGACGTAACTACACCCGACAAACCTGACAAGCTACTAAGTCTCATCCCTTTGCAGTAGAGATCCCTAGGTGCAAGAAAGCCTTTTACTCCAATAGTTTCTTCCCCAGAACTGCGGGTCTTTGGAACTCCCTTCCGAGATTCTGCTTTCCCAACTGCACTGATATGCAGAAGTTCAAGTGTAATGTTAACAAACATCTTTCTACTCATTTCCCTGCATAATGACCCCGCTAATTAAGTCCCTGATAGTAGCCCCCTGCTTCAAAGTGGCACTGTGCCTTGTTTGGGGTGAAAATTTAATAATAAAAAAATATATATATATTTATATATAGTAATTTATAAAATATATATGGCGATTAAGCTACACTGAATATTCTGCGTTTCATCCAACTATAGGATTCGTCAGGCTTATGTGCGAATTCTGTCGTTGCTTCTTGTTTTTATATATGTTGAAGATTTCTAGTTGGCCAATCAGCTTTTTAGTATCAACCGCGCCCCTTCCTATCAGCCAATGGGCATGCATTTTATCAACCAAAGGATCTGTTTTAGAACTAGGTTAGTGGTTTTAGGTGGCCGTTCTCCTTTTTTTTTTCTTTTTTTTATTATACATATAAATATACCTATGTGTACACAATAATGCCCATATATATACATATATATATATATATATATATATATATACACATATATGTGTGTGATCGTTTATGTATATTCATGTTTATTTAATTTATTTATTTGTTTGTTTTCTATTGTTATTGTTAGTTTTAAAGCTATTTTGTATCGCTATCCTAGAGTAAGTTTTATTTTGTGAACACAGTTGTTTGCTATTTCCCGCCTACAGTTTAATAGATTTTGAGGTTCTTTAAAGTACAGGATAGAAAATTTTTCATGGGGGCATAATTTACATGGGTCGTCTAAATGTCTGCATGTGGTAGCTTGTCACATTATTTTCCATTCGACTACCGGCGAATGTCCGCTTTCTTTGAGTTCCCAGTATTTATTCGCTAGTGTTGTTTTTATATGGTGTTTTTTATTTTTGAATGTGCTTTTGTGGTCATAGTATCGGGTTTTGAAATCTAAGGAAGTCATGCCTATGTAATATTTCTTGTTATTCGGGTTTTCTTTCGCAAATATTGTTGCTTGATAAACTACGCTTTTTGTTAGACATTTATTTTGGACTTGGCAAAGTGTGCGGTGTCTACAATTGCATTTATCTTGTTCGTTATTAGTATTTTTAATTATGGTATGGTTGTTCTTGTCCGGGGTTGGTTTGTTATTATTATTATTATTATTATTATTATTTCTGCTAGTGTTGGTTTTATTTCTGTCATGGTGTCTAGCCTGACGAATCCTATAGTTGGATGAAACGCAGAATATTCAGTGTAGCTTAATCGCCATATATATTTTATAAATTACTAACTAGCTCTACCTACGTATTGAGCACTTTTGAAGTAAATACTTAAAGTTTACGCATAAATCTATACTTTCGTATATTAAATTTATGTGAATAAATGAAGTAGTTTTTTTTTTTTTTTTTTTTACACAGTGATCACCACTTATCAAGGCCCGGAAGCCACTCAGGGATAAGGGTTATTGCAAGTACATCACGTTAGTGAGGAGATTTTATGAAGTGTTTAATTAGGGGGGCGGTTCATTAGGAATTTGTTAACATTAGACTTGAAGACATCCAAGTTGTAGTCCGGAGGGAAGCAGGCAGACGGAACAGAGTTCCACAGGCGTGCAGTTCTAAGAAAGAAGCTTTGCTCATGAAATCTGCGTTTTGATTTAGGCACAGATATAGAGTGGGGGAAATTTTTCACAGTGGATTCAGCTAGACGGGTGATTTTCGTGAAAGTTTGGCGAGGGGGGACCAGGGATTGGAGTTCAGACGAGCACCTGCCATGAAAATAACGATAAAACAAGGATAGGCTCGCAACGTCTCTTCTGTGGGAGAGGGGTTGCAGGGTAGAGAAAAGGGCATCCCCCACTAAACCACGAAGTCTATTTTGTACTCTGTCAAGGCATGATAGGCTGTTTTTGGCAGCTCCTGCCCAGATATGGCAACAGTATTCCATCCTTGGCCGTACTTGGCTTTTATATAGATAGAGAATTGAATCAGTAGTGAGATATCTTCTGGAGCGGTAGAAGGATCCCACCATCTTTCCTGCGACCTTGGCAACAGACTTGATGTACGTGTTCCATTTCAGATCAGGAGTAAAGGTCAAACCCAGAAGCTTGTCAAAACACGGGGCCTCACCCAGACGAGAGCCATCCATCACAATTGATGCCAGCTGGGGATCAGAGCGTTGATGATGTAAGGATAGGAGTTTGGTTTTAGATGCATTAAAGGTAACTAGCCACATCTTCCCCCACTGAACCACGCGCTCGAGATCAGAGGAGAGAGAATCCGAGAGAACTTCGTCATTTACAGCCTTTGATGTGTTGCCGTAGATGGTCGTGTCATCAGCATAGATGTCAACGAATGATTTAAGTATGTGTTTAGGGAGGTCATTGATGTAGATCAGGAAGAGAGTTGGGCCGAGGATTGACCCCTGAGGGACTCCAGCATTTATATTGCAAGCCTCCGATTTTTGTCCATCTACCACTACTCTTATGAGCCTATCGGAGAGAAATGATTTAATGATTGAGAAAACATTTCCAGTTATACCGTAGCTGGAAATCTTGTGAAGTAGACCCTTATGCCATACTTTGTCAAAGGCCTTTGATATGTCAAGAGCAATTGCCCTAGAAAGGAAGCCTTTGTCAAGAGATTCACTAATCCTGTGGGATATAACCGTCAGCACATCTGCGGTAGATCTTGCAGAGCGGAAACCATATTGTGTGTCACTAAGAAGGTTGTTTCTGCTGAGGTGGTTGACTATTTCTCTATTTAATATTGATTCCAGTAACTTACTCATAACACAGAGAAGACTTATTGGTCTGTATTGAGAGGGAGATGACTTATCACCTGAATTCTTAAATACAGGGCAAACTGATGAGGTCTTCCAGGGGGTCGGAAAGCACTTCTCCTTAAGGCAGCGCTTAAATAGTTTCGTAAGTATGGGAGCAAGTTCTGGTTGAAGCTTTTTTAACACTATAATTGGGATGCCATCAGGGCCAGTTGCTTTACTGGAATCTAGGTTTTTTATTAGCTTGGCGACCTCATGCACGGATATTTGTATATTACCTAGCTTGTTCTGTGTTATAGGCGGAAATATGGGGAGTTGATGGCCTTCGTCGCATAGGGTAGAATTAGCTGCAAAGTTCTTTGCAAATAGTTTGGCCTTGTCTGACGCTGACGAGATAACCTCTGGTCCATTGATAATGGTTGGGATAGAACGCACACTTCTGTTCAGGATCCTATTTGTTATTTGCCAAAACTGGTGGGAACCAAGCCGCTGATCAGCTACCTTGGATTTAACAGACTGGGCATATAGCTCTCTTGCATTTTTTATTACTCTTTTACAGTGGTTGCTGGCAGTCCTGAAAGCAGCTTTAGTCTCAGTGCATCTATTACGTTGGTAGTTATGGAAAAAGTGATTTCTGTGCGCGATAGCAGCAGCACATTCTGGGGAGAACCATGGCTGGCTGTTAGGTTTTTGTTGGAATTTTTTTGATGGTATGAATTGGTCTATGCCTACAATTAACCATTCGGTCAGATCTGATACTATAGAGGACACTTCCTTTTTAAACATGGAGTGCAGAGGTAAATCAGATATGAATGTACGGAAGCTATCCCAGTCAGCCATAGAGTATCGGTATACAGTACGGTGGAGGGGTACGTCTGATGGCTTCTTACATTTTGTTTTTATCTTAACTGATACGACGGAGTGGTCGGAGGATCCTAAAGGAGAATGAATGGTACATGAACATAGCTCAGGGGAAGTTGAAAGAAAAAGGTCTAAGAGGCTTGCATATTGATTGGGTGTATCGGGCACACGGGTGGGTTCGCGAACAATCTGAGTGAGGTCATAAGCAATGGCAAAATCATGACAAATTATATATTTATGACAAGTTATATATTTATATATATATAGTTTTATCAGCTTCCCAATATCAGTCTATATTATATCTTAAACATAATTACATGAGGAGTCATTTCGAGTAAAAAAATTAATTTATTTTATCCATATAAACTAGAGAAATGCACGATTAAAATGTGTAAATAAACATGACTGCCACTTGCCATTTTATAAGGATTAAGCAGCCTTGAACTTGTGATCGAAAACCAAGATCGAGTGTAACGAAACGAAATGCAAAAAAAAAAAAACATGACATAAACTTTTTTAACCAACTTTTACACAATTTTAATTTTAAAATATTTTTTTTATAATTTAGAATGACATAATTTAAACAACTTTTAAACAATCTTTATATATAATTTAGAATGACATAATTAAACAACTTTTAAACAATTTTTATTTAAAAATATTTTTTTTATAATTTAGAATTGCATATTAGAATGGCATAATTTAAACAACTTTTAAACAACTTTTAAACTTTTTTTCGGAACAAACCGTTTACTCATGTAGAATAAATGCAAGAAAAAGCATGAAAAATAATTTAAACGACGTTCAAACAATTTTATGACAAATAATTAAGTTATCTAAATTATTTTTCGTTCTAAATTATAAAAAATATTAAATAAAAATTGTTTAAAAGTTGTTTAAATAATTTGTCAAGTTTTTTTTTTGGGGGGGGGGGTTCTTGCATTTCGTTTCGTTACACTCGGTCTTGTTTTTTAATCGCAAGGTCAAGGCTGCTTCATCTTTATAAAATGGCAAGTGTCAGCCATGTTTATTCTTGCACAGTTAAAATGTTTACACATTTTAACTGTGCATTTCTGTAGTTTATATGAGTAAAATAATTTTTTTTTTATTCAAAATGACTCCTCATGTAATAATGTTTAAGATAAAAAAACATTTTGAATGGCTTATTTTTCTCATGGCATCATATATATATATATTAGTGAGCACTAAAAACTATTATGACCATCCATCGATACTATCGGTTTTCGGAAATATTTGAAGCTCAATCCGCGGAGTTAAACGTACCAAGTGCGACTAGTTCCGATGTAAGATAGACAATATAATTTCATCGATTGGGGAACTGGTCATATTTAAACCCTTTAAGCCAGTAGGATTAGTTTCCCGTGACACTAAAGACACTGATGGATCGTCATAATAATGTATAATATTCATGGGAAAAAAAATTCATAAAATATTGAATTATATCGTTGCAAAAAGTTTTATTAACGACATTAGCCTCTTACCCCTTGTCTCACCATCTACCTAACACTTAACTCTTATCCTTGAGTGGCTTTCATAAGTGGTGACCCTCCAAGTAGAAAAAAAAAGGGTAATTCAACACTCTGGTCAATTTTTCTTCCTTAAAATTGCTTATATAACACACACACACATACACACACACACACACACACATATATACATATATATATATATATATATATATATATATATACTAGGTGCCTTCAATGAGTTTCCAGAATGTTTTCGTACGGACATTGTTATTGATAGTACATACATGAAACTCTAGTCCCCTTCGAAGTAATCTCCTCCGGCTGCAATGCACTTGCTCTACCATTCCAACAACTTCTGGAAGGCCTCATGGAAGTCCTCTTGTGTGGACGTGCTTATAACCTTCTTCACGGCCTTTTTCATCTCCTCAATTGTCTTAAAATAACAACATTTAAGGTTTTCATTGAAGTTAGTGAACAAGCAAAAGTCACATGGAGCAAGTTAAATCCGTTAACTTAAAATGAGTACTTTATACCAAATCGATAGTTGAATGTGATTAAATTTGTGTTGTTTTTGTATTAAATACTAATTCTTATTAATCCCTATTAGTTACTGATTGTGCATCGAATGGCTATTATAATAGTTAGTTCACTGCACCTTGTTATAACAAGGGGCGCACAAATTTGAAGCCACATCTGCTTTAATTTCTCAAAAAAAGTGAAATAGTAGACAGACTGACTAAGAGAGAAATATAATGTTATATATATATATATATATATATATATATATATATATATATATATATATATATACTAGCAATGGGTGCCCGGCGTTGCCCAGGTGTTTTGAGGTGTATGCTGAGCAAAACAAAAAAAACGGTCAATTTTTTAAAACTTTGACCCCTATTATGACCTCTTAACATTTATTGTTTAGGGATCAAGTAAAGTTATTAAGTTAGATCCATGTCCAAGGAATCTATATCTAAAATATCACGTGTTTAGACCCAAAATTGTAGGAGGAGTTTGGTAGAGTTCTCAAAGGTCAAATCATTGAATATTGACCACTTAATCGCCAAATTTCTGTCGAAAACCTATCACATCGATTTTCCCAAATCTCAGTACCCTGTATATCAAATTTCGAATCTGTAGGCTTAAAATTGACAGAGTTATAGCGTAGGGAAATGTACACAGACGCACAGACACACACACACACTTTCACTTATATATATATAAACATAAACATCATATATATAAGGATAACAGTACGCCATATATATATAACAAAAGACCATATATTTAAGGATAATATATAATAAAACACCATATATATATATATATTTAAGGATAATATTAAAGAACTGTACGTTGCGAAAATTCCATCGCACAGCGTCTATTATTATCATCGAACTATCGCCTAATCGAATCAACACAATAATATTGGTTTGTGGTTGTCAATGAATTTCAATATGAATCCCAAAGATATTTTTATTTAACACTGAAATGGATACTCGTTTATTTACTGAAGTGAAAGGAAAACCCGGGAGAACTTTACCCAAAAATAAATCTATATTTTTTGTGTGTATTGATATTCTTATTAACACCCCTTTTTTCTATTTATTTAAAAAGAAAATACAACTTTGTTATTTATGAGTCGTGGAATTGCATTCATCTACAAAAGATCTAGCTTATGTGCATATTTTTTTATCGTTTTTAATTAATTCCCTATTAGTTTTTTTTTCGGTTCTCTTATTCGATGATCATCTTTATTTAACTATTACGTGTAATTATATTCATACAGATATTCTATATGATTTATATTTGCGTAATATTTGCGTAAAAAATGTTATAAGAAACATAAACATCTTTCTATATATATTTACAAGAGAATTTCAAAATCAAGATTAATATTTTTTAAATCTGTAAATAATGTAAGCAAGCAGTCAGTAATAGAAAGTTGTTGTAAGTAGAAAATATTTTAACATAAAAATTAACAAAAGTATCGTCAGTATTTTTTTTAAAAACTGGTAATACCTTGCTTAATTTGCAAGATTGTGTTGAGTCTGTAAAATGAAAGAAAGAAAGGGAAAATTAATTTTATTTCGGGGGTTTAGGTACAATTCATGTGAACTATAAAATAATATTTGTCTGTTTTATTATTGCGACAATTGTTAAGGGTTATCAAAGTGTAGTATCTGTTCTTCAGATGCTGCACTTCTATTTCTTGTTCTCTTTCGGTGGAGGAGAAATCCTTCACGACTGAGACAATTTTTATTTTTGTACCTTTTCTCCACGTTAAAAAACGACCCTGGTGTCTAACTCTGTCCCGTGGGGAGGCATAGTAAATAGGTACAACGTCATACCAAATCGATCCTCCGTTTTGTAACCAATAAACATATTGTGGTTTTTATACAATGTTGTTTTTCTAAAAGGTGAGTTTTTTTTTGTTACTTATTAGATATAACTTTTTTGGCGAACATATGCAAAAGAGGCCCCTGCATGCCACCTGCCGGCTATCATGTAGAATGCGCCCTGCTTATAGGGCCACATGTTGGCT
>NC_136487.1:28562982-28592982 GCF_053919585.1 Euprymna scolopes | reverse complement strand
TTTCAAACCGATAATGCGATAACGAATGTTACCAACTCGCCATACCCTAAAGTAAACATCAATTGCGTTTATGCTTCTATTCTACAGAATTTTGCAATAAGTGGCCATTTAAATTATTTAGATTATTCACGCACCTGTTCTCATCTTGGGTGTCATCTTCACAACATTTCCATCGAAAAAAAAAAGAATGATCTTTGTGTGTGTGTGTGTGTGGTGTGTGTGTGTGTGTGTGTGTGTGTGTGTGTGTGTGTGTGTGTGTGTGGTACATTTAAGAAATCTTCATGTTAAGCGCAGGAATATGTACGGAATTTCGAACGGAACCGTGACACAACGTATACAAGTGCTAAGTATTAATTTACTCTAAGCAACAGTCTTCTGGGGTGGGGGAGAGATTGTTCGATTTTCGATATGGGCTTTACTAAGAATACAATTACGAATTGTTTAAAACTTTTACTCGGACATGGTAGACAGAACGAGAAAAAGCCTTCGTTGTTGATTAATTAAAATGTTCCGTTTTAAATTCCATACGGATTTCCGAGGCCGACATAAAGATCTTCAAGTTCGAGAAGATACAAGTGAATAAGATCGGAGGTTACATCGACCAAAACGTTGTGAGAATAACATCCCATATCAGTATTGTAATGCAAATGATACAAACTTTTAATCCGCATCTAAAAAATATCGAAACATCTAAATCTAATTATTTAATTCATGTGCCGACTAATTATTTTGGGGAAGATAACCTGAAAAGCAGACAGACAGACAGACAAACAAATATATATAGACACGCACACACACACACACACACATGTATATACAAACGCGCACACACATACATATATATAAGAGAAAGTAAGAGAGATAGGAAACTAAGTAATCACTTATTCATTTAATTAACAAGAGTACTTATTTACTTGCCTCCCCAAGAGGGCAGAATAAGATGCAAAGTTTGTATTTAATGTGATGAAAGTCCAGCTCCGTTACAAGGGGCATTCTTGATTGTTATAAAAATATAAATTGCCCTGGTCTAGAAGAATTATTTGCTACTGAACAAAACAGGTGATATGTAGTATGAGAACAGATACTACACTCTGCCTTATTTCTTTCCTATTGATTACAAAATTACACTGTAGCAAAGTAATAACTTACGTTTATTTAATCGGTTACAATGGACGCCGTGTTTCGGTGTGAAATAAGTTGAAAGATGTTGATGTGTCGTAAAACAGAAAAAAATGCTGTTTCAAACTTAAGCATAACTGACTGACGAAATTTCTATTTTAAACTTAAGCAAATAGAGTACAAAACTGAGTGCGAAATCTCGTTCGAAAACTTGCCTTGCTACAATCGCTGTTAATATTTTTCCTTTCTTTCTATGTTTACCTAAAACTTAATGGCACTTCCATGAACAAAGTTTCCTCCCAAAGTCTGTGGAGCACATACCACGAAGCTGGTTCCCAACTGACTACAACATTGTCGTTTTATAGGCCAATTTTTAAAAAATATTGCTGAGCTGTTCACTTGAATAATCAAATGCAGCCCTGTTTCAACAATCGTTACAAATTATTTGTTCACCTTTGACCTGAAAAACTCATTAACTGAAATAAGCGGTGACAACGTAGTATATATATATATATATATATATATATATATATATATATATATATATATATATATATATATATATATACTAGCATTTCAGCCCGGCGTTGCCCGGGTGTTTAGAGGTGTATGCTGAGCAAAAAAAAAAAGAGTAAATTTTTTTTTTATTTGACCCCTATTATGACCCCTTAAAATTTATAGTTTCGGGCTCAAATCACTTTATTAAGTTAGATCCAGGTTCAAGGAACCTATATCTAAAATTTCAAGTGTCTAGACCCAAAATTGTCGGAGGAGTTTGGTAGAGTTCTTAAAGGTCAAATCGTTGAAATTTGACCCCTTAACAGCCAAATTTCTGGCTGACACCCGTCACATCGATTTTCCCAAATCTCAGTACCCGGTATTTCAAATTTCGAGTCTATAGACTAAAAATTGACAGAGTTATTGCGTAGGGAAATGTACACAGACAGACAGACACACAGACAGACAGACACGTTCACTTTTATAGATATATAGATATATATAAAACACCGACGGAAAACGCTATTTAAAACTTAAGCGTGACAGACCGAGGAAAATGTTAATTCAAACTGAAATCTGACAAATCAACGAAAATGCAATTTCAAACGTGAAGAAATAAAAAAATTGAATTTTTTTCTTTCCATTTTTTTTTTCACCAGTTTCACCCACCTGCTAGGAAAATGAAATCCCCTCGACTGAAAAAGTCGTTGCTTAAGCCAACAAATTGTGTACGTACGTCATTTTAATTGCGTGTAGTAATTGTAAAAAAAAAAAAAAAAAAAACCTACTTTTTTCTTTCTCTCTTTTTCTTTCTTTCTTTTTTTTTTTTTTTTTTTTTTGAAACATTTCGTCGTTTTTCTCCCAACCTGTGTTAATGAGACTCATCAAGCCGGCACTTCAGATTAAACAGATTTTACTTTTAATCAATCACTAAGGGCGATGATGATGATGATGATGATGATGATGATGATGATGATGACGACGACGACGACGACGACGACGACGACGACCACGACGATGATGACGACGACGACAACGACGATGATGATGATGATGATGACCACGATGATGACCACGACGACGACCACGACGACGACGACGAACACGACGACGACGACCACGACACCGCGACGACGACGAAAAAACCCATTGCGTATTGCTGAAAAGACAAATGGAAAAATCTGCATCAATCATAGAAAACAAACTCTCTTCGTTGCGAGGATATATCATTCACTTGATTGGTTGAAAAATAAAGGGGACGAGGAGAGGTGTATATAGACGAGGTGGGAGTTAAATTAAGAGGGGGGGGGGGGTAAATCAAATGGAGAAAAAAGCACCCCCCCCCCCAAAAAAAAAAGAAGAAATAGAAGGATAAGTTAAAAAAGAAAAAATGTGAACGAAGCCGGTAAAAATGAAAGACAAGTAAAAAAGGAAGAAAGAAAGTGAAAGGATGAGTTAAAAAAAAAAAAAAAAAGGAAAATGTTATCGTCTGTTCGTTTCAATTCCATAACGAGGCAAAATTTGTCCCTGGAAAAACATTCAAAATCAGCAGCAGCAGGGGCGCCATCTTCACCGGGCTGCAAGTCTCCAATATAGAAAGAAATCGATTTTTCTTTTGATTCGACAATAAATTTTAGCTATACATCTACTTCTACACCGAGCACCAGCAAAAAAATAAATAAATAAATAAAATAAAAAATTGGATACAGAATACAGAAAGTTGTATCCCGAGCGAAAGTTTCAAAGAGGTGCGTGATTAACCAAATTGATACCGTCGCGACATGCAAAATCAACTCTGCCGAGTTCAAATCCTATCAGATCAATTCTGAATTATCTGGAGGCGGGAGAAACACAACACTTATTACAAGCAATCATTTTTTGTTTGTTTTGTTTGTTTTTTTCTTTTTAATTCTTTTTACTTCAAACAAAGCATATTGCCACTTGGTCGTAAAGGGCTATTATTTGGGATAATATCTAACAGTGGATTGTGTGGAATTGAGTAGCGAGATGACTGTTCACATTACATTTAAATTTCAGCATGTCAAGACAGTCATAAAAGCAGGGAACAATGAAAGAATACCAAAGTCTATTAGTCTGAGAGAAGAAACGATGAGAGGAGGGCTTTCCTGCATCTATTGACCTCAACAGTGAAGGGGTGTGATTTTGCTATTTGTCGGGTATGTCAGGAGTATGTGCGTCAAAGAAGGGCAAGTGCTGTGAATTCATCAGAGCACATGTAGTTGTAAAACAGGCACAGAGATACAACATTGCAGCGATGTGACTGAGGTTGGAGCTTGGTCGACAGTGCAGGACTTATTACATTAGGGATTTTTTATGACCTTGTCAAAGAGGAAGAGACTACTGGCAGAAGCAACAACCTACAACAAAAATACTTCATACATGGGCGAATGGTGGCTTTGTAGACCTATAGGATACTCTTAGGTGCGAGTAATTTTCTAGCACAGTAGAGGGAGTCTATCCTTTTTGCAACAGCCTATGCAATGTCCTCAATCTATTTGTTTGAACTCATGTTGCCTGCGAGTGTTAAGCCGAGGAGTTTGAACGATTAGCTCCAAGGCAGGAGGCTATTTATTATGACAATCGGTAATTGAGAATGTTTTTATTAATTGTTAAAGGAAATAAGTTTAGTCTTAATAGCATTAAATATTACTACACATTTATAGTCCCATTTTACTGCAGAGTGAAGGTCGTTTTCTAAGGTCTTGGATATGATTAATTAAACACAAGTTGCTATTTTATTTATAGATCAAGAGAGAATGTCACTTTATGATTCACCGCAGTATAAATTAATAATAATAGTAGTAGGAGGAGGAGGAGGAAGAGGAGGGGGGAGGAGGAACAAACCTGAAAAAACTTTGAAAAAAAAAATGGGAGAAATTGGAATCAGAGGAATGACTGGAAAGATACAACGAATAACAATGATGAAAACATCTGAAATATTAAGGAAAGACATTGAATGCGGAGACTAACACGCATGAGCCACATGCTCGGGCCAAACAAACTGCTATAGAGGCAAAACATAAAGCGCTACATGGAACCAAGAACGTTGAAGCGGCATATTTATAAGTTCTCTAACGACGCCCCCCCCATTACTACACCACCGCCCCCTCCCCAGCGAGAAATCAATAGCTGTTGTGATAACGAAAATTTATTTGCAAATGTTATCGAAAGAGATGGAAAATCTAGGTTGGTTGGTTGTTTTTGTTTTACGGCATATCAACCCTTTTCGGGTTATTTAATGCCGAATCCAAAGATTTTGAAGAAAAAATTTTTTATAGAATATATTTGTTGTTTTCAAGTCGGTTTCTATTTAACCCATAGTTGGAACCCTAACAGGTACTACCACTCCGGGTCAGTGGACCTGGGAGCAATGGTAATTAAAGGGTGGCTCCACACTCTCCAAAGCCCACAAGCTGGGGCCTTACCATTGGATATAGTTTAAGGTCATATCCAGGACCCCCAGTGAGGGACTTTTACCCTCTGCAGGGGGGGCAGTCGGTGTATTCTAATGCCCGACCGACAGGGCCGGAAAATCTAGGAAGATCTAGGGAGACTTGTTATCGCTCAGCTTCCAGGGAACACCACAGGTTGTTTTCAATGGAGATCTTTGAAATCTCCTTATAAGCTGTCAATAATAATAATAATAATAATAATAATAGGAGGACTAGGAACGATATTAAAAACTTTGAAAAAAGAATGAGAGAAACAGGAATCAGAGGGATGACCGAGAAAATACGACTTTCAATAATGAAAATTGCAGAAATATTAAGGAAAAATCTTGAATTTGGAGACTAACACCACACATAAACTACACACAAACTGGATAGAGAAACGGCTACAGATACAAAACACAAAGTAACATCACATGAAATCATGAAAACTGAAACTGTATTGATAGAAAAAAAACTGCGCCCACTTTTATTTTGTGAGTATCACCATAAACAGGCATCACACCAAATAATGAAGGTCAAGGAGAGGGATAGATCGAGGACAGAAAGCCCTAGCCAGACCTCCGTGGAGATGTGCAAAGACTGGCACCTTGGGGAGACTTATTGCCACCCAAATTCCAGTGAAGACCAATGGTTGCTGCCAACGAGAAATCAATGGTAAGCGGCTGTTGTGATAACGCAAAATATTTTGCAAAGGTTATCGAAAGAGGTGGAGAGTACTGGAAATCTGGGGAGACTTGTTGTCACTCAGACTCCCAGGAATATCACAAGTTGTTCTCAAAGAACAATCTTTGATGATGGTTTGTGTGAATACTCCAAGTGAGTAAAAACAAAAAAAAAGTTAACTATTACTTCGAATTTATTTCAGGAAGCAGTCTCTATTGCGATATAAATGTATAATTCTGTCTGTCCATTTAAATTTCACTAATGCAGGACCTCTTACATGAATGCGAAAAGTGGGCAGGCGGGTGACTGAGGAAAAACTTAGCTGAACGTTGCTCCGAACTTTTAACCGGAAGCAGTGCTTTTCGCGATATCAACGTGGAAAGTGCCCCCACTTAGAATGAGTGAACTAAATACTACCACAGCATCAGGGGGAAATAACCTTCCTCCTCTTCTTCCCATCCAACATTTCTAGCAACTAACCAGTATGGTGTAAGGTAGACTTATCATCAAACACCTTCTTTCAGAGCATTACGACCGACTTTTACTAAGTAGAATACTTAGTTAAATTTCTATTTAGTTTTTATATATAAATTTTTTTTTTTAGAGGGAAAAAAGGGAAAAAAATTTATTTTTTCGTTTCTTTTTTATTTCTTTTATTATTTCTTTATTTTATTTTTTATTTATTTGGTTTTTTATTTATTTATTTATTTATTTATTTATTTTTATTTTTTAATCTTCTGTTTATACCTTATATGTATGTGTGATAGTGCACGATACCCCCTGCATACATGGGAGCCAAACACTATACCTGCGTCAGAACCACAGGTAAAACAATTCTGGGCTCGGTGTTGCCACACACACCAAAATATGAAAAATGTCAAGTACAAATAATTCAAACCATGGGACCCAGAAGAAAGATCTGGGTGTCATGATCGGCAGGTGCTTCTTCAGTAGCCAGCATGGGAGACTCGGTCGTCATCCTGCGAATGTTGGCCAACTTCTTAATTCCAGAAACTCAAATAACATGGACGTTGAACAGGTAAGCATAACGTCTAATTTCAGGGAACAAAATAATACAGAACAAACACAGCCGTGATAATCATCAAAATGGAAAAAAACGAAGAAAGAAATGGACAACAAAAGAGAATAGACTAGTAATGGAATGCTATTATAGAAGTCATCCTGAATATAGATATGGAGGTTATCGGAAATGAATGAATGAACTATGGGACCTCTCCAGTGACCACCAAGCGACAGAACAAAGAATTGTGAACCAAGCAAGACTGATACTCAAGAAAGGCTGGCTCTCTAAACTGGAACTAGCAGAAATACAGCGAAAAATAAATGAGGAAACTGAACAAGAACACCCCCCCCCAATGGAACTGCTCGTAGAAAAAACCCACAAGTTGAAACCCCACAAGTTAAAGCCTCACAAGTAAAAACACCAAAGGCCTAGGACCTACGAAGACTGAAGACTAAAAATGTTGAAACCGAGAACAAAGAAACAGAACTAACAGAGAATGAAGCAAATGAAATAAATAAAATAACACAGTTTATGAACGAGGAAAAAACAAAACTCCCATCGTTAAAGAACCAAGAGCAGAAGAAATTAAAAACAGAAACTGAGAAGGTTAACAAGCACCTCCCACACATCTCAACAAACACAATCACAGACTTAAACAACCTCATTTACGCAGGCGCAAAATGGTAAGTTTGAATCTCAAATTAGAAAAACAACCGGGAACAAGCGGACCGACAAAACCTGGATGGGAAATAAGACTAGAAACCCAAATACAGAAATATAAAAAAAGAGACCAAAATGATCAACAGGAAGAAAGCAATGTTGGAAAAAAGAAATATTGGAAATGTAACTGGCAGGGAGAGATTAAACAAGAAACATGAAGAACTGGACCAAAAAATAAAAGCAAAAGAAGCGAGATTGAGACGATATAGATATAAAGCTGAACAATGCAAACAAAACAGAACATTTGAAACCAACGAACGCCAATTCTACCAAAATGTGAACGGAGGAAAAACAAAAACAGAACAACCAAATCCGACGGACACAAAACTCTACTGAAGTAACATATGGGAAGAGCGACGAGAACACAATAGAAATGCTGAACGGCTAAAAGACATGAAAGAGGAGTTTACAACAAATCGAAGAAGGAACAGTGAATGAAATCCTAAAGAAAACCATAGGAAAAATGGCAAACTGGAGAGCACCAGGGCATGATGGGGTACATGCATACTGGTTCAAAAAATTCACAACGTTACACGAAAGGCTAGCCCAAAACCTGAGAAGATGTATACAGGAAGCAAACATGCCAGACTGGATGACAAAAGGTAGAACCACAGTGCTACAGAAGGACACGGAGAAAGGAACCTTCCCCAGCAATTATAGGCCAATCACGTGCTTACCAACTATGTGGAAGATACTAATAGCAAAACTAAGGGAACAAATCTACCACTCGCTGAATAATCGTGGATTCATCCCCGAGGAACAGAAAGGATGCCAAAAAGGGAAAAGAGGAACCATGATCTGCTATATGATCCTAAAGGAGGTAAAAAGGAAGAGGAAAAATTTAGCCATGGCATGGATCGACTACAAAAAAGCGTACGACAGGATCCCCCAAGCATGGATAATAGAATGCCTAAAAATGTATAAAATACCAGGCGGGATCACCAATGTAATAGAAAATGCAATGAAAACATGGAGACTGGAACTGACAGCAGATGGACAACACATAACAGAAATTAACATACAAAGAGGCATCTTCCAAGGAAAATCATTATCACCATTACTGTTCATCATAGCCATGATGCCCTTGAATAGTATTCTGAGAAAGTGCCAAGCCGGATACAAGTCTCCCAATACAGAGGAAAAAATGAACCACCTGATGTACATGGACGATCTGAAACTTTTTGCAAGGACCGAAAAGGAGCTAGAGACACTAATTAACACTACCAGGATCTTCAGCCAAGATATCCAAATGGAATTTGGAATGGAAAAGTGCGCACTACTAGTTATAAAAAAGGGAAAACTGGAAACGACAGATGGCATTGAACTACCCAACCAAACAGAAATGAGGGCACTAGGGGAACAAGACAACTATAAATACTTGGGAATTCTGGAAGTGGACACCATCAGAACAACAGAAATGAAAGAGAAAATTGGAAAGGAATACCTCAGGAGAACAAGAAAACTCCTGGAAACTAAATTATATAGCAGAAACCTAATAAAAGGTATAAATACATGGGCAGTGTCACTAGTGAGGTACTCTGGACCGTTTATAGGATGGACAAAAGAAGAACTGAGACAGCTCGACCAGAAAACCAGGAAACTCATGACCATGCATAATGCATTATACCCAAAGGATGATATTGACAGACTCTGCGTGAAAAGGAAAGACGGCGGGAGAGGACTGATCTCTATAGAAGACCGTGTGAAGGATACAAAAAAGAACTAGAAAAATACATAATACAAAACACTGAAAGGATAATTATGTCAGCGAGAGATACGGAGAAAACCAACAAAACAGAAAACAGAGAGACAACTGACAAAACGAGAAAAGAGAAATGGGAAGAGAAACAACTCCACGGAAGATTCGTAAGAATGACAAAAGATGAGAATAACGAAAACATCTGGACATGGATGGGAAAAGGACATATAAACCGAGAAACTGAATCCCTAATAACCGCAGCACAAGATAACTCAAGAAGAACCAACCATATCAAAGCAAGGATCGATAAAACACAAGAAAACAGCAAATGCAGACTCTGTGGACAAAGAGACGAAACGATAAATCATATAGTAAGTGAATGCAGCAAACTGGCCCAAAAGGAATACAAAAACAGGCATGACCAAGTGGGGAGGGCAGTGCACTGGGAATTTTGCAAACGGCTGCGTTTTGAGCATACAGATAAATGGTACAAGCATAAATCCGCAACAGCACTCGAAAACGAGAACCACAAAATCCTATAGGACATGGACATACAGACGGACAAACCCAAACAAGCAAGAAGACCAGATGTCGTAATAATTAACAAGAAAGAGAAATCTTGTCAAATCGTAGACTTTGCTGTCCCAGCTGACCACAGGGTGAGTATGAAAGAAAACGAGAAACGAAGCAAATACACCGAACTAGCCAGAGCTGGACGTCTGGGGAGACTTGTTGTCACTCAGCTTCCAGAGAACACCACAGGTCTCCAATCAGATCGTTTGCTGACTCGTGTGAAAGCTCCAGGTGAGCCAATAATAATAATAATAATAATAATAATAATAATAATAATAATAATAATAGGTATGTTTGAAATGTTTGAAAATAAGCTGATGAGCATAGTAAACAGCCATTCCCACAGTGCATCAGCCGGTGGCATTGACTCAACTTAAATCTTGCTCGAATCTGATTCCCTTAAAATACTTCCAGAAGTGTCTCGAATGGGCCAAGAGATAGAAGAAGAAAGCAGAAGTGACAGTACGGGATTGATAGATAATAATATAGTTTTTTTAAAAAAGGGGGAAATATGTTACTTAATAATGGGGATAATATTGCGGAAATGACAGATTATGAATTAAATTTGCTGAATAGACCGAAAGAGTTAATGCGAAGTCGTGAAAAAGGACAACTTTTTAATTGCAAGAAAGTTGACAAGACACAGTTAATGAATGCGACAAATAAAGTGAATAGGATAATGAATGAGGTATCACTGGAAAATTTAACAGATGTCAAAGTCATTTTGCAGACAAGAGCTGTATTGGTTGGTGAGACCTTAGGGACTAAAGCGCCAAAAATGAAACAGACAAAAGAACCATATTTGAGAAAGAGAATTGAAGGTAACCTGAAGAGATTAAGGAAAGATTTAAGTCGAATTCAGGCATGATTCAAAGGACAGTAGAAAAAAAAATGCAAACAAGTTTTAGTAGGATATATAAACAGACATGTGCATTTTATATAATAGACCAGCAGGGTGAACCGACGTTGTCCGGGATTGAATGATGATCAACTAATGCTTCTCACTCCTATATTTTTATTACCATCAAAATTAGTGAAATTAACCATTTTTCAATCAAATCAATTGATTGCCTGCTCTAGTTAGGGACCCATCGTGGTGCACCTTCCTGAAGTAACTTAGTTCACAATACATTGCAGTCTACATTCCACCTACTGTTGATTTTATAAATTTATTTTCATGTATATAACAGCTTGAATTAAAGTTTAAAATGCGAAAGTCAAGTATCATAGTTCAATTGTGCTCTATACTGAAACATTAATTTCGAATGCGCCCGTCTTATCAAAGAACCTACTTTATAGATTAACGAAAATAATCAATAAAGTTGTGTTAAATGTTAGAATGAGAATCTGTTTTTTCTATTCAAGTTCGAACGTCCTATAGCTGTCAATTGACGTAGATATATAATTATCCAAGAAAAGAAGTTATAAACCTTTACGATTTCTATGCGAAAATCGATCCAGGAAGACCAATGTGCTTCAAAGAAACATCGGCAGCAATTGTTGTTATTACATATCCGCTCTCGATTGGACATAAATTTCAGTGATTTATTTTTCAACCAATGAAATCGCTTTGTGTAGTGATATATTTTCATTGACCTACTTCTTTGTCGCAAAAACTTAGTAAGAGATTTAACTCAGCGAAAAATTAATAGGACTACTCTTTGGGACCATGTCTACTGGGGACTATGTGAAGAGATGAACGAGATGTTTGTTCACATTACATTTAAACTTCTGCATGTTAGTACAGTCAGTGAAGCAGGAAACGGAGTGGAAGTTCCAAAGTCTAGCAGTCCGAGGGAAGAAATTATTGGATTAGAAAGTTTTCCGGCATGTAGAGGCCTTCGCATTGAATGGGTGGGATTTTGCTTTTGCTACCAGAAAAGTTTGCCCGATATATGTACGTTGAGGGGGTGTACAAATTAGAATACATTTCATCAACGTGCTTGTAAAGTAGACACAGACATGCAACACTGTGACGATGAGACAGGAGTTAGAGCTTGGATAATAGTGCGGCACCTATTAGATTTGTTTTAATCACTATTCTACAAATAACTCTCTCTCTCTCTCTCTCTCTCTCTCTCTCTCTCTCTCTCTCTCTCTCTCTCTCTCTCTCTCTTTCGGTCCTGGATATGACCTTAAACTATATCCAGTGGTGAGTCTCAGGATTGCGGGTTTTGGGGAGTGTGGAGCCACCCTTTAACTGCCATTGCTCCCAAGTCCACTCTGACCCGAAATGGTAGTACCTGTTAGGGTCCCAACTATGGGTTAAATAGAAATAGACTTGAAAACAACAAATATGGGTTAAATAGAAATAGACTTGAAAACAACAAATATTCTATTAAAAAAATTTTCTTCAAATTCTTTGGATTCGGCATTAAATAACCTGAAAAGGGTTGATAATGCCGTAAAACAAAAACAACCAACCACTCTCTTTCTCTGCTTCATTTTGTTCTCGACACGTTATGAGAAAAAAATAATAGACTCGTTATCTGCTCGAAAGCTTATTAAAGCGACATTTTATTTTGTTAACATTCGTTTCGTGTGATTTACAAAGCGGAACATGTTTTTTTATAGCAAATATGTAAGAAGAAGGTCCGACGAAGCATAAAACCAGGTCAATTTCTCTTTAATAAAAGGACGATCAAAAAATCGTACTTGATAAACATCCGCCACAACGGATCTATTTCTGTTAAATTTAGCCATCAAAATACACCCACCCTTCCTTCTATTGCAAAATCTAATTTATAAAACTCACTACGTCTGTTTATCTGCCTGTCTGTCTGTCTGTCTATCTCCATATTTTCAAACTCTATCTCTTCCGAAACTAAAAGGCGCTGGGTGCTTCAAACGAATGGGTGTTTTTATGGGTCGACAGCTGCTTAAAATAGTTTCAAAAATGGATCAAAATTGAAAAAAAAATCGTTATACATTTTGTACATTCATCTTAGTTTCTTTTTAATCACTTCATATGCGTGTGACGTTATTACAGTGGTAACGTCACCAGCTTTGAATGCTAGTTTTGCTTTCGATTCTAGCTGATGGCACCCAAATACATTTTGTTTTTTAGTTTTGAAATCACGACCTATAATAATATATACGAAATCTGGACAAATCAAAATACCATATTTAAGCGTATTTTACGACCGGGCAAAGCCCCCCCCCCGATAAATAAATACATTTATTAATTTTTCTTCCTTACAACTTCTTTCTCACAGAAAAAACGAAGTGAATCTATCTCTACTCTATCGTTATCTTCATGGCAAGTGCTCGACTGAGCTTCAATCTATGTTATTCCCTCTGAAAAACTTTCAAAATAAACACTCGTCTAACTACACCCACTGTCAACAATTTTCCACACTCTATCTGTGCCCGAATCGAAACATAAATCCCATGAATAAATCTTTTTTCATGGAGCTGCCCGCTTGTGAAACCCTGAACCGCGGGTATACTTACCAGCTGGCTATATGGTCATCTTCAAGTCCAATGTAAACAAATTCTTGTTGAGCCTCTCTCTTAAGTAATCAAAGTCTACCCAAAATTCCGCCACAACTGATCACTACGTTGTTGTCGGACTGACCATCTTACACTCATTAACCTTTATTATCCACGAGTGGCTTTAAGGCATTGATAAGTGGTGATTTCCTTGTAAAAATAAATTCCGGTTGATATTAAATTGTAATTGTTACATTTTATGGCAAATTATTTTCGCGTTATGCAAACAAATAAACCTACGCTGAGTGATTTACCTATCGACCAATGAAATCGCTTTGCGTAGTAATACATTTCCGTTGAACTATTTGTTCGGTGTTATCGCGAAAAGTTAGTAAGAGATTTAACACAGCGAGGAATAAACGCCTTCTCTCTCTCTCTCCTACAACTCAAAGACAAAATGGAGCGGATGCGAACGTTTGACGTCAGGCCTTTTCGTAACAATTATTTCGTTGTATTTAACTTTGTCTTAGTTCTGCAAAAAAAAAAAAAAAAAAAAAAAAAAACTTTGTTACATACCATCTTCGAAATGAGGTGGCGATGTCCTTTTTTTCTTCTTGCTATCTCTTTCTCACAGAAAATGACGTTGCGAACCTCTCTCTATTTTCTTGGCAGATGCTCGACTGAGCTTCACTGTATTGTCTCGATCCTTGTACAACATTCACAATAAACACTCATCAAGCTACAACCACTGTCAGTAATTTTCTTAACTCTCTATTTGTACCTAAAACAGATTAAAAATTTCATGAGAAAAACTATTTTTCCCCATAACTGTTAGTGTGTGGAAGATAATATCGTGGAGCTGCTTCCTATTTAACTATAGCACAGTTCAACGTAAGCAAGATCTTATTGAATCGTCCTCTTAAATAATTTCTACACAATTTCCATCATCACCGATCAACACGATGTTATCTTGCTTAGCAGTCATTAACCCTTACCCTTGAGTGGCCCCCGAGCCTTGATAAGCAATAACCTTGTAGTAAAAAATATTTCTGCGATGTCTTCTTCCTTGTAAAAAGATTTCACTTTGGCAGTTTACAAAATGGAGTCGGTGAAACTTATTCAGTTCAGGAGACCTATCTTAGACTTGTTCTTTTCAAGATGGCCTTTCCAACCGATAATGCTGTTAACATAACAAAATCACTAAAATAAACTAAAGTAAAATTAATTTTATATGAACTGCAGTGTGATGTAATAGAAAGTTCAGGCGAGAAGATAGCATCTTCCATGAGAAGTCAAGTAAGGATAAGGTTAGTACTGACACAAGAAAAAAATGATGAGATCTCTTTCTTTTTTCAAGATGGGGGGATAGAGAGAGGTAGAGAGAAAGAAACAAACAAATAAAGAAAGGAAAAAGATATAGTGATCGTTCTTTGGGATTAGTACAGTCAAGGAAACAGGAAACAGAGAGGGAATTCTAAAGTCTAGCAGTTCATGTTCATGTTCATGTTCGGTTCTGTCTCCATTGGGATCTTCCGATCACTCAGTTGTATCAGTTAACATAAAAACGAAATGTAATAAGTTCTCAGACGTACCTCTCCATCGTACAGTCCATCGATACTCTACAGCTGACTGGGATAGTTTTCGTTCATATATATCAGATCTGTGTTCCCTGTTTAAAAAGAATGCGTCCTCTATAGTATCAGACCTAGTGAAATGGTTAATTGTAGGCATAGATCATTACATACCCTCGAAAAATTCCAGCAAAAACCTAACAGCCAGCCATGGTTCTCTCCAAAATGTGCTGCTGCCATTGCGCACAGAAATCACTCTTCCATTGCTTCCAATATAATAGATGTACTGAGACTAAAGCCGCTTTCAGGACTGGCAACAACAACTGTAAAAGAGTAATAAAGAACACAAGAGAGTTGTATGCTCAGTCTATCAAGTCCAAAGTGGCCGAACAGCGGCTTGGTTTCTACCAGTTTTGGCAAATAGCAAACAAGATCCTGAACAGAAGTGCGTGCTCTATCCCAACAGACCTGAGGTAATCTCGTCAGCATCAGACAAAGCCAAGAACTTTGCAGCTAATTCTACCCTATGGGACTAAAGCCACCAACCCCTGTATTTTTCCTGTATCAGAAAACATGCTATGCGACATACAAATATCTGTGTGTGATGTTTCCAAGCTAATCAAAAACCTTGATTCCAGTAAAGCAACTAGCTCTGACGGCATTCCAATTATAGTGCTCAAAAAGCTTCAATCAGAACTAGATCCTATACTTACAAAACTGTTTAAGCATTGTTTTAAGTAGAATTGCTTCCTAACAATCTGGAAAATCTCATCAGTATGCCCTGTATTTAAGAATTCAGGTGATCGGTCATCTCCCTCTCAGTACAGACCAATAAATCTCCTGTGCGTCATGAGTAAGTTACTTGAATCTATGTTAAATAAAGAAGTAGTCAACCACCTCAGCAAAAATAACCTTCTTAGGAACATGCAATATGGTTTCCATTCTGCTAGATTTACAGCGGATGTGCTTACAGTTATTTTTCATAGGATTAGCGAAACTCTCGATGGAGACTTCCTTTCTAGGACAATTGCTCTTGACTTATCAAAGGCCTTTGATAGAGTATGGCATAAAATTCTACTTCACAAGATCTCCAGCCATAATATAGCTGGAAATGTCTTTTCAATTATTAAATCATTTCATATAGGTTCATAAGAGTAGTGGTTAATGGGCAGAAATCAGAAGCTCATAGTATTAATGCTGGAGTCCCTCAGATATCCCTCCTGGGTCCAACTCTCTTCCTGATCTACATCAATGATCCTCTAAATCACATCCTTAGATCATTTGTAGACATTTTTGCTGACGACACTACCATCTATGGCAACACATCTAAGACAGTAAACGACTAAGTTCTCTCTGATTCTCTCTCCTCTGATCTTGAGCAAGTGGTACAATGGGGAAAAAGTGGCTAGTTACTCTTAATGCATCTAAAACCAAGCTTCTATCTTTACATCATCAATGCTCTGATCTCTATCTGGCATCAATTGAAATAAATGGCTCTCATCTTCGGTAGGCTCCATGTTTTGACACACTTCTGGGCTTGACCTTCACTCCTGATGTAAAATGGAATACATAAATCCGTTGCCAAGGTCACTGGAAAAATGATGGGATCCTTCTATCGATCCAGTAGATATCTATCTGCTGATGCAATTCTCTACCTATATAATAGCCAGGTACATCCAAGGATGGAATATTGGTGTCACATATGGGCAGGAGCTGCTAGGAAGACCTTATCTTGCCTTGACAGAGTTCAGAATAGAATTCATAGCCTAGTGGGGGATGCCCTTTTCTCTTCCCTATAACCTCTTTCTCACAGAAGAGACATTGCGTTGTCTCTGTTTCATCGTTATTTTCATGACAAGTGCTCATCTGAGCTCCAATCTATAGTCCGCCCTTGCTAAACATTCATGAGCAATACTCGTTTGGCTGAAAACACTATCAATAATTTCCCCCACTCTTTATCTGTGCCTAAACCTAAACGTAGATTCTATTAACAAAGGTTTTTTCTTAGAACTGCACACCTGTGGAACTCTCTTCTGTTTACCTGCTTTCCAGCTGACTACAATATGGCCGTCTTCAAGTCCAATGTAAACAAGTTCTTGATGAGCCGTTAATACAATTTTACCAAATTTACACTTCTAACGATTACTATGATATTGTCCTTTTGACCATTGTACACTCTTTAACCCTTAGCCTCGAATGGCTTCTGGGCCTTGATAAGTGATGATTCTTTATAAAAAAAAAAAGGTTTGAGGAAAGAAACTTTGGGTATTTATAAGCTCCTCTATTGATAAGGCTCAGTATACTTAATACCATTGAGGTGACTGTGGTTTTTGCATGTCACATTTTTTCCCATTTCTCAACCATCCTTCACTATCCAACAACCTTGAGGTTGTTTGTACAACAACCGAGAAGGCTAATCTGCTTGCCCGACAGTTTGCCTCCAGCTCCACTTTGAACCCAGCAAACCAGTTTCTCCCAGATTTTCCTTTGTGGACAGAAACCACACTCGATAATCTGAAAATTACATCCTCCCCAAGTTCTTGATCATAAAAAAGCATAGACACCTTAAAGGTATGAGGGGTGGGGGCTGATCTCATACCAGGGTATACTATTACAAAAAATGCCCCAGTTCTCTCCAAACTATTTAACAAACGCTTTACCGAATCTTGCTTGCCTGGTTGCTGGAAAATTGCTTTTGTGGCACCAGTTTACAAGAATTTTGGCAAAGAAGCCGGCCCATTTAATTACTGCCCCATTAGCCTCCTCTGTCTCTTCATTAAAATTTTTGAGTCCTTAATTAATCAAGCACTAATCTACCACCTCATAGATACTAAACTTCTTTCCGACCAACAGTATGGATTTTATTGAAGATATATTTTAAATGTAATCTCTAAACATATATACCACACACTGAATAAGGTAAGGGAGGCTAGGGCAGTAGCCCTAGATATATCTAAGACTTTTGACAGGGTCTGGCATGATGGTCTTCTCATGAAAATTAAATCATATGGTATTACTGGACGAATACTATATAATCAAATCTTTCTTAAATAATCCAGGTTGTCCTCGATGGTCCTCGATGGTCTTACGTCAAAACAACATGATACAAAGGTTGTGCCTCAGGGTTTTTTTTATGTTTTTTATTTCATTTTATTTTTTTAATTCCATTTTTCCTCCCAAACAAGCACAGTGCCACTTTGATGTAGGGGGTTACTATCGGGGACATAATTTGTAGGGATACTAAGTAGGGAATTGAGCAGCAAGATGTCTGTTCACATTACACTTAAACTTCTGCATGTCAGTACAGTCAGAGAAGCAGGAACCCAGAAGGGAGTTCCAAAGTCTAGCAGTTCTGGGAAAAAAAACTATTAGAGTAGAAGGTTTTCTTACATCTAGGGATCTCTACTGTGTAGGAGTGGTATTTTGCTAATTGTCAGGTTTGCCAGGGGTATTTATGTCAAGGGGGTACAAGTGGCTGTAGTTCGTCAGAGCATCCACCATTAAAATACTTATAAAACAGGCAGAGGAATGCAACATTTCGTCGATGGGACAAGTTGAAGCCTAGATGATAGTTCAGGATCTATCAGGCTGGCAACTCTCTTTTGAACCCTGTCCAGGAACGAGAAACTAGTAGCAGATGCACCAGCCCAAATGTGCCAACAGGTGGCTGTGTAGAGGTACAGGATACTTTCAGGTGTAAGTAGCTTTCTAGCACGGTAGAGAGAGATCCTAACTTCCTCGCAGCGACACTGACAATGCTCTCAATGTATCTGTTCCAACCCATGTTCCCTGTGAACATTAAGCCAAGGAGTTTGAAAGAAGTACTTTCAGATAATGTATCTTGAGCCATAGCTATTAGTGGTTGAGACGGTTTCTAGTAATTATTGAAGAAAACAAGTTTAGTCTTGGCAGCATTGCATGTGACCATCCATTTTTGTCGCCATTCCACTACAGATTGGTTTCTGCCATTTCCTTAGATATGTATTCATTTGATTTCCCCTCTAGCCTGTTAGCGTGATGTCATCAACAAATATACCCATCTCAGAGATAATTTTATCAGGGAGGTCATGACTTTACTGATGAAAGTGTCTCCAAGATGGGTATACTTGCTGATTACAGCACACTCCATAACAAACACGAAAGGGAAATGAATGAACACATATCTAAGGAAATGGCTGAAAGCTTAGAGGAAGACCTCCAGTCTGGATTAGAATGGGAACAAAAATGGATGGTAACATTCACTGCAAGCAAGACAAAACTTCTTCCCTTTAATAATTACAAGAAACTTTCACAACCACTAATAGCCATGGCTAACGATACACTACCTGAAACCTCTTCGTTCAAACTTCTCGGTTTATCGTTCACAAGGAACATGAATTGGAACAAATATATCGAAGAAGGTGGGCTCTCCACCATGCTAGAAAGTTACTTACGACTGTTGTTGTTGTTGTTGTTGTTGTTGTTGAGAGAGAGAGAGAGAGAGAGACAGAGAGAGAGAGACAGAGAGAGACAGAGGGGGAGATTATTCATTTTGAACGGATCAGATTATTATTGTTGCCATTCGTTTCCCAATATTGGTCTAGTTACTTACGGAAGGGACCACGTGAATATTACAGACATTCCCTAAGTGAAATGTTTCTTTAGAACGAATTGGATTCGAACTTGACACACCTGTTGTTAGTACATGTCGTTAACCACATAGCTATCGTCACTTCCCTGTTGTTGTTGCTTTTGGTGGTTGTAGCGTTGTTGTTATTGTTGTAACAGCACTACTACTACTACTAGTAGTAGTAGTAGTAGTAGTCTAATTACAGCAACTACTACTACTAGTAGTAGTCGTAGTAGTAGTCTAATTACAACTGTTTTGTCATCAAAATGTGTTAATCTCATTTTTGTGAACAATACATTTCTTTTAAAAACAAAACCAATTGCATACAACGTGCAGGGTTGGGTTTTATTAGTTATTATCTCTTGTTATTTTTTTCTTTGTATTCCCTTACATTCTGCAAATAAGATTATGTTTTTTTACAAGATTTTAGCTTGGCCCACTTGAAATAGCTATTAATTAACTCACTCCCATGAGCCCAAAATCCGCATAAATAGTAGATTTTAACATCGCACCTGCGGGCCGTTGGGGGAGAACAGCATTTGTATTCAATATCTGAAATGATCTTATGCCAAATTTGGTGCAACAATGATCATTAGATTTGAAACCATAAGTTCTTATATTTAATTATATTACTATTATTAGTCGCTCACTAGAAGTACTCACACTAGATATTACCAGCGATCATTCACTGACAATGCTCTATGGTGTTTCCTGGAGTAAGTGACAAAAGGTCTCTCCAGATTTCCAGTGCTCTCTATCTCTCAATAACCAGCACAGATGACTTTATGTTATTTCAGAAGCCACTTATCATTGATTTCTTGCTGGCATCAGCTATTGCTGTTCCTTAGGGTTTGGGTAGCAAGAAACTCTCTCTTGGACCCTTCATAACTTTCATGTGACACTACCCGATGGTGAAACCTTACTATTTGGTGGTTTGGGCATGGTGTGCGATGTTTGTAGTAGTAGTAGTAGTAGTAGTAGTAGTAGTAGTAAAGTGGAAGGGTGAAAAGACAAGTTAAAGAAAGAAGCTTAATATAAGAAGTAACGGTTTTATTCTATCAGCGTCCACCATAAGTAACTATATATTTTTTATGTTTCTGAAGTTTTTAGATAACGATTGATAATTTTCATTACTTAGAGTATTTAGACTACTGTTCTCATCTTATCTGCACCATGTTTCGGCCGATGTGACCTCTGATCTTGTTCAAGTATATTTTGTCAAACTCAAGAATTTTTCTTTCAAACTCGAAAATCTGCACGGAATTTAGAACGGAACCCCTTATTTAATCCATGGGAGTAGCATGCTTTCGTTCCGTCAACCATGACTGGGTAAAAGTTTAAGTAATACATAATTGTATTCTTAGTATCGCCCGCACCAAGGACTTGACTTTCATCCTCCAGAAAAGTGTCACTTACAAGTGAATTTACCTAGCACTTTATCCGTTAGGCTACGTGTCCTTGCAGATTCTCAAGTTTGGCACGATATAACTGAAGAAGGTCGAAGGTTACAATCACAGGTTTCCATACCAGTTGATTATTAGATAATTTTATTCTAAAGTATATATATATATATATATATATATATATATATATATATATATAAATATATATATATATATATATACTAGCAAAAGTACCCATCGTTGATTGGGTTCAAAAACAGCCTACAGAAAATGGACTCTGATTTATCAAAGTATGATAGGTTATGAAAAGGAAAGGTTGTAAAGAGATAGCTTCCAATTTGGGGGTATCAAAACCAAAGCAAAATATGATGAAAGTAAAAATAAAATAGATAAACCCCATAATTTATTATACCATACCTGTTCACACTGAAACACTTATCACAATATTCTGTGGATCTATATTAAAAAACCTTGTTAATCTTTGTGACATATTTCCATTCTATGGAGATCAGGCGCGAACGAACACCCCATAATTTTATTATGCCATATTTCTTCAAACTGAAACATAATTATCAGAAGTATACTTACGCAGATAGATATGAAAAGTCTTTATTAAAGTTTGTGCCTATTTCCATTCTATGGAGGCCAGGCGCGAACGCAGACTCCACAATTTTATTATACCATCCCTATTTAGGTTAAAACATACTTATCAGAGTATTCTTATGTACATCTATATCAAAAACACTTGTAAATGATGTTTTTTAATTTTTAAATTTTTTATTTCCGTACTTTGTGGATCAGGCGCGAATACAGATCCCACAATTTTAATGAACCACTGTTATGCCAGATCAAACATACTCATTCCTGTGTCTCGATACATCGTCTATCATTATATGTAATCAGTTTTTTAAAATAGTCAACCATATAGGAGCCTATTCGTGACCACACATACATACACACACACACACACACACACACACACACACACACACACACACACACACACACACATACACACACACATACAGACATTCAGCTTTATATATATATATATATATATATATATATAACACAGACAGGGAGGACATTTAAATAACATTAATAGCTTTGCAAAAAATTAATCTGGAACAAAGACTAGATCCAATATTCGGAAAGTCTTTTTTTTTAGGGAGGTTACGTATGATTAACACTGCTGGGGTGTCATGGTATAAAATTAATTTATTTTTTTAATCCTCGCAAAAGTTTTTTGTATGGTAAACAACTGAAGATCCATAAAATAATCAATAAAATAATATTAGGACTAGCGTAAATTCTTGCAGTGAACACTAGAGATAAATTGACTTGCAAGCAAAGGAGTTTTACAACGGAGGCATTGGAATTCATTGTTTCTTATAGTTGCACAGTTTTAGTTCCCTAGATCTAAATCCACTGAAACTTGAAAGTACGGGTTACTATTTGGGATCATGCTTAGGCAAGATGCACAAGATGTTGGTTTAGGTTACATTTAAACTACTGCGTATCAGTACAGATAGAGAAACAGGAAGCAGGAAAGGAGTTCCAAATTCTAACTATTCTAGGAAAGAAACTTTTAGAGTAGAAAGATTTCTGGCATTTAAAGAACTTCACCAGTGAAGAGGTGAGATTGTGTTGTTAAGCAGATTTGTCGAGGGGGGCGCAAGTGCAACGAGTTCATCAGAACACATTCCATTAAAATACTTGTAAAATAAGCACAGGGATGCAACATGGTAGCAATGGGACAGGTGTTGGAGTTTAGTTGACAATTCGGGACTAGATTGGAGACTAGAGTGGAAAACTAGTAGTAGATGCACCAGCCCAGATGTGGCAACAATACTCCATGCATGGGCAAACGGTGGCCTTATAGAAATACAGGATACTCTCTAGCACGGTAGAGGATACCCACCTTCTTTGCAGCAGCCTTTGCAATGTCCTTAATGCATTTGCCCTGATTTATATTGCCTGTGAATTTTATGGCATTGAGTTTGAAGCAAGAATTCTCAGGTAAGGAGTTATTTGTTATGGATATTGATGGTTGGAGAGGCGTCTTGTAATTGTTAAAGGAGAGCATCTTAGTCTTACTAGCATTAAATGTTACCATCCATTTATGGCCCCATTCCACTGAGGTCCGGGTGTCATTTTCTATGGATTCAGCCATTGTCTTAGATTTGTGTACATATGTCGTGCATACTATAGAGCGTTATCTCATCAGCAAATATATCCATCTCGGACACAATATTATCAGAGAGATCATTAACGAATGTAAGGAATAATATTGCTCCAAGAACCAACCTCTGAGGAACTCCCGCATTAATATTATGCTGTTTGGATATATGTCCATCAAAGACAACCTGGATGGCCCTATGTTCTAAGAAGGATCTAAGTTGTTTGTGCCAGCAATAGTCTGACATAAGGCTAAGAATTACGAGGGTTCTTCTCGATGCGTACATTATATAAAATTGTGCATCGTGTAATTTTCTCTGTAATTTCCATTTTAATTAAAATACAGAAATAACTTTCTAAAAGTATATTGTTTTATATTTTTTCCATGCGTCAGATCTATTCCCGACGGAAACTTGTCGGTCTAAACTCGAAAGCGGGGAATAAGTAACTTATTTGTCATCCATCTTTTGAATTAACTGACGTCGTCTAGATCACGGATGGCCAACCATAAACATTCCATCTACCAGGTTTTACGCTAGACTTCAGATGTGCAATTTTAAATGATTAAATTAGGTGTGCACGTCAAAATACGCCCAATAATATATTTGTCCTTGACTTCTCTTTGTATTTTTATAGGAAGTGTCTGTCTGTGTTTCTGTAGGAAAAGGTGGGATGATTGTTGTATTCTCCTTTTTTTTATTATTCAATTCAACGGTTATGGTTTGAACATAAATATAGCAGGAAAATACAAGTTGTGTTTTCGGCTGAAACAAATTACTTAAATCACAAAAACGTACTTAGTCATTTGAAAAAAAAAACACGTGATATTAAACAAAACTGATATTGATTTTTGCACTTTTAAAATTATTATAATTCGGTTCGATGTATCATATAATGCGCCAACTGTTGGTGTGAGTTAGTTCCGCTTTGTGACCATACTAGTTGACTGCATATTAAAGTACTCAAGGTTTGCATAGACCCCTTCAAGAGAACTACCGTCCCAATAGTCATGTATGTTTTTTTTATTTTTAGTGTTTGTATTTCTAGTTTGCCACATTCATTTATGTGATTTACTGTTTCTTCTCTCTGGCCACAAGGTCTACATTTGCTGTTTAATCAATAGAAAAAAAACAGCACGTAAATGAAACTAATATTAAATTTTGCGCTTTAAAATTATTATACTGTGGTAACGATGTCGAGAGTCATAGAAATAAGCGGCCACAGTTGGCATGTGCTCGCGGTAGTGCGTGAACATGGATCCCTTTAGATACAAGTATAATACGATCATAATGATTTAGGCGCTATTGGAGTCCAAGGTTGCAGAATAAAAGACGGATTTTTGTTTGCTCAACAGACGTCTTTTGGTATTTTAGACGCTGCCTCGTTCCCGCCGCATTTTGTTGTTGGTTAGAGAAAAAAGGAGGAGAGAATGACTGCTGCTTGTGTGAAACGAAAACGTTTTGCGATGGGGGAAAAAAAAGAACACAAAATAATCCGATTCAAGTGTGTGTTTTCTTTGCAACTAAAAAAATTTACGAGACTGAAACAAGAATTGATTACCTAAATACATCTAAATACATTTAAATACATATAAATACATCTAAATACATATAAATGCATATAAATATATATAAATACATCTAAACGCATATAAATACATATAAATACATATAAATATGTATAAATATATATAAATACATATAAATATGTATAAATGCATATAAATATGTATAAATGCATATAAATACATCTAAATACATCTAAATACATCTAAATGCATATAAATACATCTAAATATGTATAAATACATATAAATACATATAAATGCATATAAATACATAAAATACATATAAATACATCTAAATGCATCTAAATACATATAAATACATATAAATACATATAAATACATCTAAATGCATATAAATACATATAAATACATCTAAATGCATATAAATACATATAAATACATCTAAATGCATCTAAATACATATAAATACATCTAAATACATATAAATGCATCTAAATACATATAAATACATCTAAATGCATATAAATACATATAAATGCATATAAATACATCTAAATACATATATATACATATAAATGCATATAAATACATATAAATACATATAAATATGTATAAATACATATAAATACATCTAAATATGTATAAATGCATATAAATACATATAAATGCATATAAATGCATATAAATACATTTTAATACATCTAAATGCATATAAATACATATAAATGCATATAAATACATATAAATACATCTAAATGCATATAAATACATCTAAATACATATAAATGCATATAAATACATATATGTATAAATGCATATAAATACATATAAATGCATATAAATTCATATAAATACATTTAAATACATCTAAATGCATATAAATACATATAAATACATCTAAATGCATATAAATACATATAAATACATCTAAATTCATATAAATACATCTAAATACATATAAATACATATAAATACATATATGTATAAATACATATAAATACATATAAATATGTATAAATGCATATAAATACATATAAATGCATATAAATTCATATAAATACATTTAAATACATCTAAATGCATATAAATACATATAAATACATCTAAATTCATATAAATACATCTAAATACATATAAATACATATAAATGCATATAAATACATATAAATACATCTAAATGCATATAAATACATCTAAATGCATATAAATGCATATAAATTCATATAAATACATATAAATGCATATAAATACATATATGTATAAATACATATAAATACATCTAAATATGTATAAATGCATATAAATACATATAAATGCATATAAATGCATATAAATACATTTAAATACATCTAAATGCATATAAATACATCTAAATATGTATAAATACATATAAATACATATAAATGCATATAAATACATATAAATACATCTAAATACATATAAATACATATAAATAAATCTAAATATCTATAATTACATATGAATACATATAATAATTTGGCATATACATCATGTGTATCGCGTCTCATCATATAATGCAATAACTGTAGAGGTGCGTCGGCTTCCAATTTTAATCTGTACTATTTGACTGCATATTCAAAGTGTTGAAGTTGGCATAGTTCCCAGAGAACTGCTTACCCAACGCAGTCATGTATATTTTCGTATATCTTTGGCCATAGTTTGCTTATGTGGTTTACTGTTTCATCCCTTTGGCCATACAGTCTATATTTGCTGTTTTTAGTCAAATGCATCAGTAATTTCGCTTGACTTCAGTCTTTTCCACTGCATTCTGTTGCGAATGTAGTATCCAATCAGAATTTCGCCTTGTATACTTTTCCTGATAGCCGGCTCAGGATACTTTCTCAGATTAGGGCCTGTTTATCTTTCGGTTTTTCCTCGTTATCAAATCGAGCTTTCTATTCTTTTCACCTTGCTCACTTTTCGTATACCCATGAGCTGGTCACTCATATTGCATACCTAATTCTCTCACGTTAGAATGTTTAAATATATTCCTAAAAGATGAAAGCTGAAATTTGAAATGAGAGCGATTGCTTTTGGAAAAAAGGAAAAACAAGCAAATATAATTTAACAATTTTTATTTAGCGAGTAATAAAAATGGTTAGACATCAGGAAGATGGTGAATGTTCAGAATTAAGAGGTTTGCGAAATACGTGCTTTCGCGAGAAATTGTCTGAGTAAGATGGTTCAAGCAACAGTTTGCACTTTCGTGTTCATCAATTCTGGCGTTATATTTTTCGTGGTAGAAGTGTAAGATTTATACACATGAACTGTTGTTCTGGTGCCTTCTGTTATAATGCTGTTAGACCAACGTAAACTAAGAGCAGAAACTATAAAAAGAAGTTTATATAGGCTGGTTCACGTGACCCCTAAGAGAGACACGACCTTTGGAATATATGTCATTAAGACCAGTGAGCTGAAAAATGACGTCATCGCTGAGGTTCTAGCAAGCAAGATCCATCGAATAGTCAGACTGTCGGTAATGAATCAAATAAAGTTTACAAAAAGCATTGAAAAATTTAAAAATTGCATTTAAAGAGTGGTAATAAAATTTCTCAAATGCACTTGTGATGCTAGGTTGTATAAGGGTGTTAATTTTGGTCTAAATTCCACTGTTCTTTAATCGGATTTTTTCGATTTTCGATACTTGCTGAGGACATTCCGATACAAAACTTATTTACGAACACTTCCAGACACATAAAGTACATTTGTGTTAATTTTTTTAAAAAATCGGCCCCACCATTTCGGAGTCAATAGGGAATGAACTCACATATACAGACACACATGAAGGCATAGATTTATTTGCTTTTCTTTTCAAGAATATCACATAAAGCGTCATTATTTTATTTATTATTTAATTCATTATCGACGATATGATTTTTTTATTTTTATTTTTATATCTTATTTATTATTGTTCTCTTTATCTCACATCCAGATATTTATCTGCATGACTCATCGATATTTTTAGTTACGATCGATCTGTCTTTATTTATCAATGATTGATTCTGTGTTATTTCCATTTAATAAACTCTCCCCACGAGGAAAAAATTAGACACAGGATCGTTTTTTATGTGGGAAATATCTAGTTCTCTAAAAAAAAAAAAAAAAGAGAGAGAGAGGAGTACACTTTTGGGTTCTTATTCACTTCCAAACAAGCCATATTGTCACTTGGATGTAAGGGGTTACTATTTAGGACTATAGGGAACTCTTTGGGGAGTTGGGCATCAAGATATTTTTTCGCATTACATTTAGCCTTCTGCATATTAGTAGAGAAGTAGAAAGAGTGGATTCCAAAGTCTAGAAATCTCATGAAAGAAACTATTAGAGTACAACGTTTTTCGGCATCTTGGAACCTCTAGAGTGAAGGAGTGGAATTTGGCTGCTTGACAGATTAGTCATATATATATATATATATTTATATATATATATATATAAAGAGAGAATGGGAGAGAGAGAGAGAGAGAGAGAGAGAGAGAGAGAGGGGAGAGAGAGAGAGAGATTTAAATAATATTCCAAAATAGATATTTGCATAAAAGTTTATAGGTTTTTCAAGATGTGTAAAGTTGGATATCAGCATACAAACTCTTTTAACACACACACACACACACACACACACACACACACATATATATATATATATATACGAATATGTATATATGACAAAAATGATACACACACACACACACACACACACACACACACACATATATATATATATATATATATATATATATATATATATATATATATATATATATATATACTCGGTTTTTTTTATATTCAAAAGTAATGGACTAATGAATTCAACGAGGTTGTTAGATAGTGCTCAATAAAAAGAGCTGATAATACTTGTTTATTGTTATATAAACATGCTCACATCCCGCTGCTACAAATAGCCACTTGTTTCAATCAAGCAACAGATATCATCAGGCAGCGACTTGACTATTCAAAAGTTCAATGAATTCATTGAACTTTTGAATAGTCAAGTCGCTGCCTGATGATATCTGTTGTTTGATTGAAACAAGTGGCTATTTGTAGCAGCGGGATGTGAGCATGTTTATATAACAATAAACAAATATATATATATATATATATATATATATATATATATATATATATGACAGAAAAGAGTAAACACTCATAGGAGCAGTTTATTTCAATAAACATATAATTTATAGAACAAAATCAAAAATAAATGGTCACAAATTTGATAACTAATACTTGGTTGATATTCCCGTTGCTGTTTTTAATGCTAGGACCATTCTAGGCATGACATTGATCAGTTGACAAATATCATCTTGAGGAATTTTTGCCATGTTTGACGCAATAATACCAAATGTTCAGGCTTAGATGATGGCTTCCTTTTCTTTCTGCGAATGTCCTAGTCTAATATGCTCCAAAGGTTTTCAATTGGATTCATATCCGGGAACTAACTTGGTCATGAAAGTTTATTAATCCCATTTTGGCTCAACTAATGTTGTGTCGCCCTAGCAGAGTGACAAGGAGCTTCGTATTCCATAAATAGGGAGTTAACTTGGTACAATTTACCACTTAAGAATATTCAGTTGTATAAATGCAACTTTTTCTCTGTGTGTGGGTTCATTCTTTGGAGACTCCGAAACAACTGAACATATTTTCTTGAAAATTTACAGAACTTTAGTGTATAAGTTTGGAAGTGATCTTAGTTATGTTTTGTCTCATAATACTCCCACTAATTACCGATAATCGATAATCGAAACCGTTATTTTAATTTATCTATCATTGGTAAAGCCATTATTTCCATGTCGTCGCTCAGCAACAATGATAGAACAACGGACCATGAAAATTCTACTTTGGGTAAATTGATAGCGGGTCTTTTTTTTTTGCATGACGTGGTATCTAGGTTCAAACCCGCACGTAAATTTCTTAATGTTTTTTTTTTGTTAACTGGAAAGAAGTTTATATTAAATAATTTTATAAAAGAAGCAGTAGGTTCTCTAGGGTGCAATGTAGAATACCATATATTTTGGACTAAGTTGCGACTCAGAAGAATGTATGCGTCTTTTTTAACCGATGTGTTGTGACTATGAAGAAGGTATGTTCCTCCTTTGTCTGGTGCCAAGCAAACAAAGATGTTTACTTGTCCCGTTAAAAACTGCCTCTTAAGTATTTAATTGTCCGATTGGGAACTGTCTGATTTCATGTATAAATACTCACACATGCACTCGCTTAATAAAGATTGACACATACACACACACATACCTTAGACGATGCAAGCTATGATGAACAGATATGTAAGCATACATTTGTACAGGCACGCATATATATATATATATATATATATATATATATATATATATATATATATATAGCCAGTAGAGTTTAGTTTCCTAGAAGTACATCCAATAAAACAACATGTGTCTACCAAAGAGTGCTCAGTGAGTGAACAGAGCAGGTATATTAAATTTATTTATACAAACATTGATCGCTACATGATGCGGCCCATTATATAC